>NC_069685.1:38730735-38818235 GCF_023699985.2 Odocoileus virginianus
GATGGGGTGGAGCTACTACTTAAACTAATAAAATACAATTTACAAAAAACCCACTGGTTACAAACAAAGCAGATAAATTTCATGAGGGTGGAAACTTTCCAAGGGTAAGACTATGTGCTACATATTTTTGTTTGGACAAACCCTAGAACAGTGATATTTAATGTACAATGTTTATTTTATTGAGTAAAATGATCACTGAATCACTAGATAAGTGAATGCATCAGTGAATGTGCCACTTTTCTAGGCAGCTTGAGTATGCTTACAATCTTCCACATTGCTTCAAAAGTACTTGGGCAACCAAGGAAATTCTGATCTGGACCTATCATCAGTGAATTCTTGCTGTTAAATACCTGTCTGCACTGATATGATATACCCTGTCCCTAAGGTTATATTTTCTCATCTATCTGGAGATGTCCTGCTTACCTTACATAGATTGCAAGAAAAGTACCTAAAATACTTCATAAACTGTACAGACAAGTTGTTCTATAAGACCTTTAACCTCCAAGCTGGTATTCTGTGTTCCATTCTTCTTCCCTCTCAAATATATGGATATTCTATCTAAAAATATGTTTTTAAACATGTTTTTACTCAGAATAATTGATACAAAGTATAAACTTCCACTGTATTGGTAAGACATGAAATCTACCCACAGACAAAAGTAGAGCCTACATATGCTCTCCAGTATGACAGATTGAAAAACACAAAACAATTCCACTGGCTAGAAAAGATGATGAGAACAATGAAAACTGTTTTTCTCTCCTGTTACCTGCAAGACCCTGTCAGAGATGATCTATACTTTCAAAACAATCTCATTTTTTTTTATTATTTGTTATTTGGAGCTAGCCCATGAATCTTAAACATGAACATATGAAAACTCAGCTTTAGCTCAATGGTGAACATAAATGATAATCAATACTTTTGCTTCCTACACACAGGAAGAAATTAATGAACAAGATGACATCAGAATTAATGCGGGCTATCTGCAATCCTTCCTCAGCCTTGCAATAAACTCTTAGAAAACTGTATCACTGACACAAGGGGGAAAAACTCACAATATTTTAGTTCCCCCCGCCCCATGAATTGAATGTCATTGATGTGATTAAACTTAGTTTGACTGAAAACATTGAAGCTACTTTGCATGTAGAGTTAGCCCCTGTACCTAAGGAGATATTGATAAAATTTTCTTCTCTGTGTGTATGCACAGTTGTTAGTTGTGTCCAACTTTTTGAGACCCCATGGACTGTAGCTCCTCTGTCCATAGGGTTTTCTAGGCAAAAATACTGAGTGGGTTGCCATTCCCTTCTCCAGGGGATCTTCCCAATTCAGATCTCTTGCATTGCAGGCAGATTCTTTACCATCTGAGAACATTTCTGGTCATTATCAGTGAGCTTCTTGATATTTTCACCTCTTGTTCAGTGATGCCAATAAAATATTTATTTGAAGTTACTTCTGTTTGACACTTCTTTGGATTTCTGGTATCATCCACCATCATTTCAGTATAAGAAATTACTTCTGTATTTTATCATAACCTCATTCAGAAAATCTTCATTCTTCACTAAACGTCAACTCCCAACTCTTCTGCTGTGTCCTCTACAAACAAGTGTAGATGTGATTTTTGGTTTACTGGATTTCCTTTTCTAGATTATCTGCCACAATATATTGCAATTCATTAAACTAATAATTTATACTCTCTTTCCTGGTATTGTTACATGTTTCATTCTGTTGCCTATAAAATGTGGATGATAGACTATAACATAGTAGACAAAATGCAAAGCATCTTTTCATAAACCAATAATAAGCTTCATAAATTTTTCAGAAAAGCTTAAACAGGATAAAATAATATTACTACCATGGCAGAGGCCAAGAAATGCTCTATTTTCCTCTCATGCTTATTTTGTCTTCCTTTGCTACTTAAAAATGGCATTAGCAACACTAACTTCCCTTTTACAATCTAAGTTCATCCAAAATTATTAGCTCAGTACCAATAGCAGTTGTGTATGTGCCATTACTTTATTTTAGAAACATAAAACTTCATAACTGGAAAATACCCAAGAGACTATTATAGCAAATTCCCTTATTTTATTAATGAAGAACTAGGTATTTGGAGGGTGTAAGATAATTTCTGTTTAGGTTGTTGAAGTACTAGCAGGATATGGTCAAGAACCATAGTGTTGAGTTGGCCAAAAATTTCTGTAGGGTTTTTCATAACATCTTACAGAAAGACTGAAAAAAAACGAACTTTTTGGCTAACTGTATATTAATCTAATTGTCTGTTGATGGGTAGGCCTGTGCTCCCTCCCTGTTGTTTGGCATGAGGCAGCCCAGTCCTGGAGTCTGCAGTCTGTATGGTATGGCTATAGGCTCTACGGTAGGGTTGATGGTGACATCCTCCGAGAGGGCTTATGCCAACGTGCTGCCCCTTACAGGACTGTGCTGCCAGTGCCTCTGACACCATAGCAAGCCACTGTCAACCCACACCTCCACCAGGGACTCCCAAACACTCACATGCATTTGGGAGTGCATGTCCTTCTACTCTACCATCTTAGAGGCATGGTTTTCCCCATAGTCAGCCCCCCCTTCAGGAAGCTTGCACAAGTCTCTTTTCCTCATCCATCAGATGGCAGACAGAATGAAAGCCACAATCACAGAAAACTAACAAAAAATGATCACATGGATCACAGCCTTGTGAACTCAATGAAACTGTGAGCCATACAGGAAGCTATGAAGGGCTTCCCAAGATGGGCAGGGCATGATGTAGAGTTCTGACAAAACTTGGCTTATTGGAGAAGGGAATGGTAAAGCAACTCAGCATGCATGCCTTGAGAACACCATGAACAGAATGAAAAGGCAAAAAAATATATGACACTGAAACATGAGCCCCTTGGGTTGGTAAGTGTCCAAAATCCTACTGGGGAAGAACGGAGAAACAACTCCAGAAAAAATTAAAAGGTGGAAGCAAAGTGGAAACATCGCCCACTTGTGGATGTGGATGTCTGATCCTGAAAGTATACTCTGATGCTATAAAGACCAGTATTACATAGTAACCAGGAATGTTAGGTCTGTGAACCTAAGTTAAATGTAGTTAAACCGGACAAGGCAAGAGTGAAGATCAACATTTTCAGAATCAGTGAACTAAATGGCCTAAAATGGGTGATTTTAAGTCAGATGACCATTATATCTACTCCTGTGGGCAAGAATCCCTTAGAAGAAATGGAGTAACACTTACAGTCAACAAAAGAGTCTGAAATGCAGTATTTGGGTGCAATCTCAGTACAAAATGACAACATGATCTTGGTTCATTTACAAAGTGAACCCTTCAACATCACAGTTATCCAAGCCCATGTCCCAGTCACTAATGCTGAAAAAGCTGAAGTTGAACTGTTCTATAAAGAAGTACAAGCTTCTAGAATTAACATCAAAAAAAGATTTTTTTCATCATAGGGAATTGGAATGCAAAAGTAGGAATTCAAGAGATACCTGGAGTTTAACCTGTAAGTTTGGCCTTGGAATACAAAACGAAGCAGGGCAAAGGCTAACAAAGTTTTGTCAACAGAACACAATGGTCACAGGAAACACACTCTTACAAAAACACGAAAAATGACTCTATACATGGACATCACCAGATGGTCAATATTGAAATGAGATTGAGTATATTCCTTGCAGCATAGATGGAGAAGTTCTATACAGTCAGCAATAGCAAGACCGAGAGCTGACTGTGACTCTGATCATGAACTCCTTATTGCAAAATTCAGACTTAAATTAAAGAAAGTAGGGAAACCACTAGCCCATCCAGGTATGACCTAAATCAAATCCCTTATGGTTATACAATGGAAGTGATAAATAGACTTAAAAGGTTAGATCTGATAGACAGAATGCCTGAGGAACTATGGATGGAGATTTCTAACACTGCACAGAAGGTGGTGATCAAAACCATCCCCAAGGAAAAGAAATGCAGCAAGGCAAAAATGGTTGTCTCAGGAGGCCTTACAAATAACTGAGAAAAGAAGAGCAACAAAAACAATGGAGAAAAGAAAAGATATACCTATTTGAATGCAGAGTTCAAAAGAATAGCAAGGAGAGACATAAGAAAGCTTTCTAAGTGATCAATGCAAAGAAATAGAGGGGAACAATGGAATGGGAAAGACTAGAGATCTCTTCAAGAAAATTAGAGATACCAAGGGACCATTTCATGTAAAGATGAGCACAGTAAAGGACAGAAACACTAAGGACTTAACAGAAGCAGAGGGGTTAAGAAGAGGTGGCAAGAATACAAAGAACTGTAGAAAAAGGTCTTATTGACATGGATAGCCACAATTATGTGGTTACTCACCTAAAGTCAGATATCCTGGAGTGTGAAGTCAAGTGTTCCTTAGGAAGCATTACTACAAACAAAGGTAGTGGAGGCAATGGGTTTCCATCTGAGCTATTTATAAATCTCAAAGATGATGTGGAAGTGCTGCACTCAATATACCAGCAAATTTTGAAAACCCAACAGTGGTCACAGGATTGAAAAAGGTGAGTTTTCACTGAAATCCCAAAGAAGGACAATGTCAAAGAATATTCAAACTATTGCAAAATTGCACTCATTTCACATGCTAGCAAGGTAATGCTCAAAGTCCCCCAAGCTAGACTTTAATAGTACGTGAACCAGGAACTTCCAGATGTACAAGGTGAATTTAGAAAAGGTAAAGGAACCAGAGACGAAACTGCAACCATCAGTTGGATCATAACAAAGCAAGGGAATTTCAGAAAACATCTCCTTCTGCTTCACTTACTATGCTAAAGCCTTGACTGTGTGGATCACAACAAACTGTGGAAACTTCTTATGAAGATAAGAATACCAGACCACCCTGCCTGCCTCTTGAGAAACCTGTATTCAGGTCAAGAAGCAAAAGTTATAACCAGACATGGAAGAACAAACTGGTTCAAAATTGGGAAAGGAGTATGTCAAGGCTGTATATTGTCGCTCAGGTTATTTAACTTATATGCCAAGTACAACATGTGAAATGCAGGGTTGGATGAATCAAAAACTGGAATCAAGATTGTGAGGAGAAATATCAACAGCCTCAGATATGCAGATGACCCACCCTAATGGCAGAAAGCAAAGAGGAACTAAAGAGCCTCTTGATATGAAGGTGAAATGCAGAATGAAAAAGCTGGTTTAAAACTCAACATTCCAGAAATTAAGATCATACCATCTGGTCCAATCACTTAATGGAAAATAGAAGGGGAAAAAATGGGAAAAGTGGTAAACTTTATCTTCTTGGACTCCAAAATTACTGCAGATGGTGGCTGCAGCCATCAAATTACATGATGTTTGTTCCTTGAAAGAAGAGTTATGACAAACCTAAGCAGTGAATTAAAAAGAAGAGACATCACTTTGCTAACATAGGTCAGCATATTCATAGCTGTGGTTTTTCCAGTAGTCATGTATAGACTCGAGAGTTGGACCATGCAAAAGACTGAGAACTGAAAAAAAATGATGCTTTCATTTGAGAGTCCCTTAGACAGTAAGGAGATCGAACCAGTCAATCCTAAAGGAAATCAACACTGAGTATCATTGTAAGGAATGATACTGAAGCTGAAGCTTCAATACTTTGACTACCTGTTTAGAAGAGTCAACTCACTGGAAAAGATTGTAATGCTAGGAAAGATTGAGGGCAAGAGGAGAAGGGGGCAACAGAGGATGAGATGTTTGGATGGCATTATTGACTCAATGGACATGAGTTTGATCATGTAAGGAACTTGGTGAGATATCCAAATTGATTACATGGATCACAGCCTTGTCAATCTCAGTGAAACTATGAGCCACATCATGAAGGGCCACACAAAATGAATGGGTCATGGTGGAGAGTTCTGACAAAATGCGGTCCACTGGAGAAATGAATGGCAAACCTTTCAGTATGATTGCCTTGAGAACCAGATGAGCAGTATGAAAAGGCAAAAAGATATGACACTGAAAGATGAAACCCCCAGGTCAGTAGGTGTCCAATATGTTATTGGAGGAGATTGTAGAAATAATACCAGAAAGAATGAAGAGACGGAGCCAAAGTGAAAACAATACCCAGTTGTGGATGTGCCTGGTGATGCAAGCAGAGTCTGATGCTGTAAAGAACAATATTGCATATTAACCTCTTCCAACAACAAAATAGATAACACATGTACATCACTGGATGGTTGATACTGAAATCAGATTGATTATATTCTTTGCAGCCAAACATGGAGAAGCTCTATACAGTCAGTTAAAAAAGAGATCAGGAGCTGACTGCAGCTCAGATCATGAACTCCATATTGTAAAATTCAGACTTAAATTGAATAAAGTAGGGAAAACCACTAGACCATTCAGGTATGACTTAAATCAAATCCCTTATGATTATACAGTGGAAGTGACAAATGGATTCAAGGGATTAGATCTGATAGACAGAGTGCCTGAAGAACTATGAATGCAGGTTCATGATATTGTACAGAAGGCATGATCATGACCATACCCTAGACAAAGAAATACAAAAAAGCAAAATAGTTGCCTGTGGAGGCCTTACAAATAGCTGAGAAAAGAAGAGAAACTAAAGGCAAAGGAGAAAAGGAAATATATACCCATTTGAATGCAGAGTTCCAAAAAATAGCAAGGAGAGATAAGAAAGCCTTCCTCAGTGATCAGTGCTAAGAAATAGAGAAAAACACTAGAATGGGAAAGACTAGAGATCTCTTCAAGAAAATTAGAGATACCAAGGGAGCATTTTATGCAAAGATGGGCTCAATAAAGGACAGAAATGATATGGACCTAGCAGCAGCAGAAGACATTAAGAAAAGGTGGCCAGAATACACAGAAGAACTATACACAAAAAATATTAATGACCCAGATAACCACAACGATGTGATCACACACCTAGAGACAGACATCCTGGAATGTGAAGTCAAGTGGGCCTTAGGAAGCATCACTATGAACAAAGCTAGAAGAGATGATGGAATTCCAGTTGACCTAATTCAAATCCTGAAAGGTGATGCTGTGAAAGTGCTGCACTCAATATGCCAGCAAATTTGGAAAACTCAGCAGTGGCCACAGGACTGGAGAAGATCAGTTTTCATTTCGATCCCAAAGAAAGGCAACACGCTAACAAAGTAACGCTCAAAATTCTCCAAGCTAGGCTTCTACAGTATGTGAACCGAGAATTTCCAGATATTCAAGCTGCATTTAGAAAAGGCAAAGGAACCAGAGATCAAATTGCCAACATCTGTTCGATCATAGAAAACACAAGAGAGTTCAAGAAAAATGTCTACTTCTGTTTTATTGATTACGTCAAAACCTCAGATATGTAGATTACAACAAACTGTGGAAATTTCTTCAAGAAATGGGAATCCCAGACCACCTTAATTGCCTCCAAAGAAATCTGTATGCAGGCCAAGAAGGAACAGTTGAAAACAGACATGGAACAATGGACTGGTTCCAAATTGGGAAAGGAGTACATCAAGGCTGTATACTGTCACCCTGCTTATTTATTTATATGCAAAGTACATCATGAGAAATGCTGGGCTGGATGAAGCACAAACTGGAATCAAGATTGCCAGGAGAAATATAAATAACCTCAGATATGCAGATAACACCACCCTTATGGCAGAAAGCAGAAAAGAACTAAAGAGTCTCTTAATGAAAGTGAGAGTGAAAAAGCTGGCTTAAAAGTCAACATTCTAAAAACTAAGAACATGGCACCTGGTCCCATCACTTCATGTCAAATAGATGGGGAAACAATGGAAACAGTGATAGACTTTATTTTCTTGGGCTCCAAAATCTCTGCAGATGGTGTCTGAAGCCATGAAATTAAAAGATGCTTGCTCCTTGGAAGAAAAACTATGAGAAACCTAGACAGCATATGAAAAAGCAGAGACATTACTTTGCCAACAATTGTTCATCTAGTCAAAGCTATGATTTTTCCAGTAGTCATGTGTGAATGTGAGAGTTGGACCATAAAGAAAGCCGAGCACCAAGGAATTGGTGCTTTTGAACTGTGGTGTTGGAGAAGACTCTTGAGAGTCCCTTGGACAGCAGGAGATCAAACCAGTCAACCCTAAAGGAAGTCAAGACTAAATATTCATTAGAAGGACTGATGCTGAAGTTGAAGCTCCAGTACTTTGGCCAACTGATGAGAAGAGTTGACTCATTTGAAAAGACCTTAATGCTCAGAAAGTTTAAAGGCAGGAG
Source organism: Odocoileus virginianus (assembly GCF_023699985.2). Classification (NCBI taxonomy): domain Eukaryota; kingdom Metazoa; phylum Chordata; class Mammalia; order Artiodactyla; family Cervidae; genus Odocoileus; species Odocoileus virginianus. Next base: position 38,738,933 of record NC_069685.1, read on the forward strand.
AAGGGGATGACAGAGGACAAGATGGTTGGATGGTATCCCTGACTCAATCGACATGAATTTGAGCAAGCTCTGGGAAATGATAGAAGGACAGGGAAGACTGGCGTGCTGCAGTTATAGGGTCGTAAGGAGTCAGACATGACTGTGTGACTGAACTGATTTGGGAGATAGGGACAACAATGGGGAAGACTGACATGCTGCAACTCATGGGGTTGGAAAGAGGACACGACTGAGCAACTGAAAAGCTTATTATAACTTCTATTTTAATGCCCAATTTATCCTTTTCACTAGACAACCAACATGTTCTTTAGTACAATTTTGTTTGTGACTATCCCATATTATCTCATGAACTGTACTGAAAAGTGAAAGTGTTAGTTGCTTAGTTGTGTCTGACTCTTTGAGACCCCATAGACTATAGCCCACCAGAGCTCCTCTTTCCATTGAAATCTCCAGACAAGAATAGTAGAGTGGATTACCATTCCCTTTTCCAGGTGATCTTTCCAACCGAGAGGCTGCACCCGGTTATCCTGCACTGCTGGCAGATTCTCCACCATCTGAGGCATCAGAGAAGCCTATGAAGTGTTTTAGGGTTCTCTAGAGAATGAAAACAAATAGGAGATAGAGAGGGAGAGAGAGAGAGAGATAATAGAGGACAGAGAGAGAAAGATAGAGACACCATTTTATTGTGGCTCATTTTATCATTTTTTCACAGATCTTGTGTTTTATACAAGTCGAAGGTTAGTGGCAACCCTGCCTCAAGTAAGTTACTTGGCACCTTTTCCCCAACATCATTTGCTCAGTGTGGGTCTCTGTGTTACATTTTGGTGATTATGCAATATTTCAAACTTTCTATTATTATTATATTTTTATGGTGATCTGCCACTGATCTTTGATCAGTGACCTTTGGTGTTACAACCACAACGCTCTGAAGGCACAGATGATAGTGAGCACTTTTTAGCAGTAAAGTATTTTTAATTAAAGTATGTGCATTACCATGAGACAAGTGCTCGGGCCTGGTGCACTGGGAAGACCCAGAGGGATTGGGTGGAGAGGGAGGTGGGAGGGGGGACCGGGATGGGGAATACATGTAAGTCCATGGCTAATTCATTTCAATGTATGACAAAAACCACTGCAATGTTGTAAAGTAATTAGCCTCCAACTAATAAAAATAAATGGAAAAAAAATAAAATAAAAATAAAAAAGTATGTGCATTACTTTTTAGGCATAATGTGTTTATACACTTAATAGACTACAATAGTGTAAACAGAATTTTAGATGCACTGGGAAACCAAAAATTCATGTGACTTGCTTTATTGCATTGATTTATTGTAGTGATCCTACAATATCTCCAAGGCCAGTCTGTATGTTAAAAAGAAGATATGTTATAAGAATTGGCTTGTGTGATTAAGGAGGCTGAGTAAGTCACAAACTGGAGAACGGAGAATGCCAGGGTATAATTCAGTCCAAGTTCAAAGGCTGGAAAACTGGGGGAGTGGATGATATCAGTCTTGGTTCTAGTCCGGAAGTCAAAACCAAGACACCCAAAGTCCAACAGCAGGAGAGGACCGATGTCTCAGCTCAAGCAAAACAAACAAATTCTCCCTTCCTCTGCTTTTTTTGTTCTAGTCTAATATTTGGTGGATTGGATGATGCCTGCCAGCAATTTTGAGGGTCACCTGCTTTGCTCAGTCACTGGATTCACATGTGGATCAATTGCCCTTCAGGAAACAGCTTTGCAGACACACCAAGAAATGATATTTCACCAGCTCTATGAGCATCTGTGTGTCATTGATCATCCTGCTCACTGAACCCAGGGCAGGCAAGGTACAAGCTGAAAGGATACTTGAGGAGCCATAGGAAGGAACTGCAGACACATTTACTCTCCTTGGCTGGTATGGCAGCCATAGCATAACCTAACACAACACAGCTTCTCTCCTGGCTGACACAGCAGCCACAACAGTGTTTTCTCCTGGCTGAGACAGCAGCTGTAGCAGTAGACATGCTGTGTTCTCTCCCCTTGTGGCTGACCCAATGAACACAGCCTAATACAGCAGTAATGCCACCACTTTCTAGGAGGAGCCCATACAGGCTAGCACACACAGTAACCCATGAGCAGGCGAGTAACTCGTGATGAGCATGCATAGTGCGATAAATGATCTCAGCTCTTTCATAGTCCTTCTTTACAAAACATGGAGTGAGAGAGCCTGAATGTGCTATCTTGGCTAATTTGTTCTCTCCCCACACTCCACTCCTTCAGGGTCTCTCGCCTCACATTCTACGTGCGGTCCATCCTCTGTGATATTCCCTTGGTGAGTAGCACTAACCCTTGGATTTATGTCTTACAACAGCAGTAGAGGCTACAACAACAAACAGTTATGTCACCGGTACATAACAAAACCCAATGCTAGGTTTCACCTGGAATACATGTTGCAGTCCTTGCCCTCATGGGGCTAGAAGAGCCACTCACTGCATATGGCGTGCCTCTATTTTCCAAAGTCAAGTCCCGTCCACCATCTGTCTTTATGAAATTGGAGGAAAGTCTCCACAAGGGCAACTCCACTCCTGCAGAATGTGTTTTAAGGACCCACAAAACCCCCATAGGTGCTGGTCTTCAAGGAGGGGTTATTTGTAGCATTCACTGTTCACCCACATGATTACACTTTTCTAAATCTGAGGACACAGCCTTTACAGTACACTGTGTACATCATAGGACACAGCCTTTAGAGTGTACCTCTGCACAGATCAGCCCACATTTGCATCCACATAACATAAAAGCTGAGCACCGAAAAATTGATGATTTTGAACTATAGTGTTGGAGAACACTCTTGAGAGTCCCTTGGATTGCAAGGAGATCCAACCAGTCCATCCTAAAGGAGATCAGTCCTGGGTGTTCATTGGAAGGACAGATGCTGAGGCTGAAACTCCAATACTTTGGCCACCTCATGCGAAGAGTTGACTCATTGGAAAAGACCCTGATGCTGGGAGGGATTGGGGGCAGGAGGAGAAGGGGATGACAGGATGAGATGGCTGGATGGCATCACCAACTCTATGGACATGGGTTTGGGTAGACTCCGGGAGTTTGTGATGAACAGGGAGGCCTGGCGTGCTGCGATTCATGGAGTTGCAAAGAGTCGGACATGACTGAGCGACTGAACTGAACTGAATATGCATGGGACCCCTGCCAGCTCGGGCCCTCTTCAGCGGCTTCACACTTTCAAAATGGCATCTTGCAAGCTGTCCCTCTACTTCTCTCAGTGAGGAGCTGCAAAGCCCCCCAGAGGCATCAGGCCCACCCCATGTCCCAATGTCACAAAAATCATGCTGCCAAGTGCTCCCCGTGTGTTTGCCAAAACTGTTTACCCAAGTTGACCAACTCACCTGAGTATATGGTCAGTCAATACGCTATGAACTCAATCAGATCAGGGGCACCTTGAAGATGTTCACCCTCTCCCCTCCCCCCACCCCGGGGCCATTGGCTGCTCATGGTTCACTTTCTGCTGTACAATGGGCCTTGTTAACAAGCGGGGACCCACCATCTCAAAATGTTCATCATCACCGTCACTTAGCGCCTCACTGTCAGAGATGCTGGGTTCTTGCTCTAAAGCCAATATATGTTGCTCTAGTTTTCCCAAGCATCTCTGCACATTGCTCACCAGCATGGCATCCTGGAGAGTACTATCTGTATTCACCTTCAGGGCACTCAAGAAAATCCATGCCACAGTGCCAGCTGCAGTCCATGACACCTTGTTCAGCAAATGGGAATTCACTGCCTATAATGCATTATCAATGCTATCCGGTGACCCATCTACCACCTCCCAGTTTTCCACCAGAGGTCATGCTAAGAGACTCGCAGCCACATGGTACCATATGCTATATAGTGGCCACTGGCTTTCTCCATCTAGTGGAGCCTCAGGCTCCCCTACCCACTGGGTATCTTGCCAACTATGCCAATTGTATTACTGATTATCCTGTTCTCACTGTTCGCTGAACCAGGGTAGGCAACACATGAGCTAAGAGACTGAAAGGATACTGAAGGAACTGGAGGAACTGCAGATATGTTTATTCTCTCCTGTCTGGCACAGCAGCTATAACATAACCTAACACAACACAACCTCTCTCCTGGCTGACACAGCGGCCATAGCAGTATTCTCTCCTGGCTGATGCAGCAGCGATAGGAGTAGACATGCTGTATTCTCTCCTTTCACAGCTGACCCAGTGGAGACAACTATGATGCAGCAGTAATGCCACCACTTTCTTAGGTGGAGCCATTATTAGGTGGAGTTGGTTTCTTAGGCATACTGACACAGTGACCTCTGACCAAGTGAGTATACCTCGTGACATGAATGCACAACCCTATAAATGATCTCAGTTGTTACATAGTCATTATTTACAAAACTTGGGGTGAGAGAAGCTGAATATGCCATCTTGCCTATTTTGCTCTCTCCCCACAATTCGTTAGCCCAGGCAAATTGACACATTAAATTAACCATCATATGTCCACCTCTTTTCAACCTATCACTCCTCCACATCTGCTTAACTCACACAATCTCCAGTAAAGAAAACAACAAGGTCATAATTCCACCTAGCAGGATATAATATCTTGCCTACAAAAAAACTCATAATTTCCTTTCCCAGAGAGAAGGTAAAGTCCTTGAATGATATTCACTGTTTTCTTTATATCACATCATAACTTAAATACCATGATGTTAAATCAACAATGCTTAAACAGTATAATGAAGTCAGGACATATTATCTTACATGATAAGGAAAGACTAGGAAAGAGAATATAAAGATAACTGCTTAATATATGTACTAAAGTATTCATAATGTGATAAAGAGAAAATACTCATAATTACAGTCCTTGATTTTGTAACTGGTCACATGATCATAGTTGGTGTTTATAACTACCCATTTTTTACTACCCATTCTGTATTCCCTATGACTTCAGAAAACACCTCAGCTAGTCATGTTTCTTTACCTGATGAGGTGATCCAACCTTTATTCTTGAGGGGTCTGGACCATTACTAACTCTACTAGGAGGGTCCACTGACATTAATCACAGGCCATGGTAATACTAAGAGATGCCCTGTATTACAAACATACTTTTCCTTATCTACATCATGGAAGAGTAATCTAATTTCCTTCTGGTAATCAGGATCAATAACCTCAGCCAATACCATAGTGATTGAGTGTCAGTCTTAAGTCTCAGCCCAGTGAAACCACTGCTGTGTCTTCTGGTAGATGCCTTCCTCCCTTTGGAACTAAGACCTCTAGGCCAGCAAAGCATTAAGTTTTGGGAAAACAAGCAAAAATTTTACTTGTGTGTCACTGGAGGTAACAGGTCCAGGATTCCAGAACTTGTGAATCTTGACTCTCAGAGAATCAGCACTATTTGCTGGATGCTGCAGAGCCTTCTGGAGAAGCTTGCCAATTGTGTCTGTAGCTCATGTTGGCTCAAGCATAAGTAATTTCAGAGGGAGATCTGTGTATGGCTGGAATTCCTCTATCATCTGGAAGAGGTTGAGACAATGAGTCTGTGAAGAGAGGAATTAATATCCATGGGATCTCATTTGGACGCACTGATGAGTAAGCCTGTACTGTACCTAATAAGTAGAGATTCACTAGTACACACAACTATGCTACTACTACTGTCATTATTAATGCATAGAATATTTGTACTAGAAGGAATTCTACAGATCCTCTTTATGGTCAGTCTTAGTGCAAACATTAGGAAGGCAAACAAGAAAACTGATCAATGTCTTTCCATGGGCAACAAGCTGACCTACACCCAAGAGTGGTTTGGAAACAATAGAAACTCAAGTTTAATAGCTTAAAGACTATGAGCTGAGTTAAAGGGCCAGGTCTACATTGATCACATTTTGCTAATAATTGCATATATTTTTGTATTTAAAATGTGTGTCTTTGTATTTCTATGCTTATACCCAGGTATCTCATGTAGTAATTTTTTTTACAATTACAAATTTACTTAGGAGTTATGATTTTTACCCATTATTGACCCATAGTGCTTAGTGAAGTGCTCAAAAAGGAACTCAATGACTATTTATAAATATCACAATAAGCAGATAGATTAACTCTAGATAGTCCTAGACTATCTTCTGGGGCTTGAAAAACATTATAGGGTTACAAATAGTTCCATTAAATAGCATGGAAGAATATTTTTCTCAGTCGAACATTAAATATTTTCATCTATTTCCATCATCTCAAATTCATGAATATATTGATTAGACATTTGGTAGTGGTGTTTGTGGTCATATGTTTTAGGATATAAAGATGATTCATTCTACTAAAATAACATGTTGCAAAATCAGAATTTTGATTCAATTTCTCAAGAAGAATTTCTAGATGTCCCCCAAGCTCTGAATATTAATTATTTTCCTGTGATTCTTGGCAAACAATCTATCCTTGGCATAAAGGTTGGCCTAATCTAATACTCATTTCAAATAAAAGAAAATAAGATGAATCAAATTTGAGGGGATAGTTCAAGATATTATATCATGTCATCCCATTTTATTAAAAGAAGCTGCATTCTTTTTGGCCAGTAATATTACATTGACAATCATCTGTTTTTTTCTTTTTTTTTGCCAGATGAACAGAGGAAATGCTTTTGAAAGCATTGCTATCATAGTAAAGCCTAAGATCAAGCAATTAGTAAAGTCCAGACATGATTAATGAATTAAAAGAGAAACGAGAAGATCAATGTATTATTCCTCAAGAATGCTTCTTAGAATTTTTTTTTTTTTTATGTCTACTGTCTATTGTTTGAACTTGGAAATGTTGGATTGGTTAGTATTGCCAAAAACTTAATCCTAGTGTGATTTTAATATTATTTATAAACTGATAGAAGGCATTTTCTTGGTTCCTGAATAAATGTTCTTCAAGGAAATAAAAACTAATACAGTATTTAAAATTTTCCCATATAAACTTTTAAAAAATATTTTCTTGAATTATATCCTGCAGCCTTGAATATCTGTCTTTCAGTGCCTGTCCTTCTCACGTTTTCTGCATATTGGATCTGTATGGTTTAACATTCTCTATGACACAATGTGCTGTGTTAAGACTAACCTCTCACCTGAAGGGCTTTTTAATGAGCTGTGCTTTCGTGGTTATTGCTTCTTGAGTGCTGACACAACTAAAGAGTCAATGTCTTGTAATCTTTATTTGCAATTCCAAAATGTTTGAATGGACTAAAAGATCTCAGATAAATGCTGATTGATACAGAATATGGCCATTTGATTTTTAAGAGCTTTATTTTGGAGAAAGCATTGTGGCTGTTCTACAAGTTGCATTGGAATTCTGGTTACTGAAAAGTTGCCTCTTCACCTTTAACCTTAACCTTATTCTAGGATTTGCCATTTGTGGCTGGCGCACCCTTGCAGAAAACAGTTACAGATAGGCAAACTGAGTTTACCAGTTGTCTCTCCAATTCAGTTCAGAGGAGAAAAAAATAGAATTTTCTCCTAGGATCATAGTCAAAGTTTTGTTCTTGCTGTAACAGCTGTTCTGAATAGATTAACCTCCAAACATCTGTCAAAATTGTGTCTTTGCACATTAGCATCTGATAAAAGAGAATGTGTCTGTAGGAGTAAGGTCCTTTTGAGGGGTGCTTGCTACTAGAGTTTAGACACCTCAAATTGGATGGCCTTGTTAGTGCAAGTGCCTGAGGCACAGTGATGCCGAGCAAACCAAAATGTCGGAGTTTCGAGCAAAGAAAATTTTATTGCAAGACCAGGCCAGAAGACAGAAGGCTTGTGCTCAGAAATGCCCCAAACTCCCCAAAGGGTTTTAAAGCATTTTTTAAAACCCAGGTGAAAAATCCAGGTGAGGATGGGGGTGGGTCACAGTGTCTATGATCGGCTTGTGCATATTTCTCTGATTGGCTGATGGTGAGATCACAGAACAGGGTCACAGGGGTTAACATTATCAGTTCTTAGGCTTCAGGAGACCTGGGACTATGTGCTAATGGTTATCAAGTAGTTAACACCTTCCATTTGATTGGAGGATTTTACGTCTTCAAAACAACTCAGGAATTGTGCATCGAATAATATTATCTGGGTACTTGCGAGAAAAAATGATGCAGGGGCCTGTCCCATGGGGTCCTGTTCAATTACAGCCTGGATGTGGAAAAATATATTAAAGAAAAGTGAATGCTTATAGCCAAACATACAGTCTAATTAAATTAGCTTAAGGAAATATGTGACCAGGACTGTCTGAACATTTGTCTCACCTTGAGTAACTTTAGAGAGGTTTCTTCCTTGCCTGTTTTTTTCTGAGTATTTACTTTAGAAAATATCAAATTGCAAATTCCTTCTCTGCTGCTTTGAGATGTAAATCTTCTTCCAGTCTTCTGTTAGTTTTTCAACCAGGAATGTCTTTCTCAAGAATTGGGAGCCATCCTTTATAATGGAATCATTGAGAAAATGTCCCTATCTCCCAGTTTTTGTGGGAGGGTCAGCTTCAATTAGCAACTTTGACCAATCACCCCCCCACCACCCACAATCCCAGGAAAGTCCTCCAATACTTCCAGTAACTCACTGCAACACCTGATGTTCTCCTGTCTTTTGTTCCAGCAGAGTTGAGTTCAATCTCTCTCCTATTGCAGTAGTCCTGATAAAATCTTCCTTGCCTGTTTTATTCATCCCTTGCAATTGTTCTTTGACACTTGTACACCACTGTTACTTTAACAAGTTCTCCACAACACATTTGTGAAAAGTCTAATGTTTTCCATCCCATAGAACTTTGAGGCAATATTAGTTTTCTTGGTAAAGGGCACAGTTAGCTGTACCAGTGATTCAAGGTATTCTGCTTATCTCCCTTCTCTGTTCATCAACAGTGATCTTAGAAGAATATGAGTCCATATCTGGTGTACACCCAGAGTCACTCCTATCTGCATAGCTAATCTCAAAGAAAAGACACCTGCAATTATTTGATGAGAAATCTTATGGTAGGGGAGGAACCATGGGAAAAGGGTATTTCTTTAGAGGGGAAAAGGAAGAGAATTTGATGTGTGGATCGGTCTTTTTATAATAACTTGGGGCATGTCTGGTGCATGAACTGATGAACAGGGACTTTTAGAGCTGAGGCACTTTGGGCCATGGAAGATGAAATGCCTGAAATCTCCTGAGATATTGGAAAGTTTTCTTCCCCAGAAAAATACTACATAAGATGATCTGTCTAGAGCCTCTATGATTGTCACCAGGCAACTTGGCCAGTCTCAAAGTATTATTTTTGATTTATTGGTCAGAGGCAACATGACAAACTGGGACAGAGCTCATCTCTTTGAGGTCAGATTTCAGTGAAGAGATGGTTCAGTTCAGTTCATTTCAGTCACTCAGTCGTGTTCGACTCTTTGCGACCCCATGAATCACAGCACGCCAGGCCACCCTGTCCATCACAAACCCCCGGAGTCTACTCAAACTCATGCCCATCGAGTCGGTGATGCCATCCAGCCATCTCATCCTCTGTCGTCCCCTTCTCCTCCTGCCCCCAATCCCTCCCAGCATCAGGGTCTTTTCCAAAGAGTCAACTCTTTGCATGAGATGGCCAAAGTACTGGAGTTTCAACTTCAGCATCAGATGATGGTATCACCATCATCTGATGGTGAAGAGATGGTATCACCCCCTAAATGTCTGATTCCATCACTCTTCCTTATCTTCGAATCAAAAAGAAATTAAATGACTTTATCTAAAACAACTTGGATTTATGACTAAATGCTCTGTCCTAAACAGAGCAACAAAGAGTAATGGACTTAAAGCCTGAATATTTGCTCCTCTAAGGAACATATCCTCTTCACATCTGAGTCGAATCTAGAAGCTAATACTTTATACTTCTACTGGATATTACATCACTCCTGAGGACAACTTCTTTCCCTGCTGTTATAATCAATATTTGATGTCAAAACCACTCCAGAATGCACAGTTCCCAATGACTCTCTTAAGAATTAGACCATGATAGAACACAGAAAGGAGAGTAGACTTCAGAAGAGGGATAGACTACATCTCCATTAACAGAAGAAGGCACCAGTTCTTTACACTGGAGAGACTAGTACATGTTATTAGCAGCCTGAACTAAGTAAGGAAAATCTAATGTTACATAGGACTTTTATGTTTGTCAGCTTTTAGTGACTTGAGTTTTTTTTTTAATTCCTTTCTTTCTCCTTAACCTTCATTCCTGATGTAGACATATAATAGACTTCATTGCTGTGTAGCTCTTGATAAGCTATTGAAAGGTAACACTTTAAAGGTTCATTCTGGTATTTATTGTTGTTCCGTCACACAGTCATGTCTGACTTTTTGTGACCCCATGGACTGCAGCATGCTAGGCTTCCCTGTCCTTCTACTCTCCTGGAGCTTGCTTAAACTCATGTCCATTGAATCAGTGATGTCATCCAATCATCTTATCCTCTGTCATCCCCTTCACCTGTCTTCAGTCTTTCCCAGAGTCAATCTTTCTAATGAGTTTGCTCTTTGCATCATGTGGTCCAAGTATTGGAGCTTCAGCATCAGTCCTTCTAAAGGGTTGACTGGTTTGATCTCTTTGCAGTCCACGGGACTCTTAAGAGTTTTCTCCAACACCACAGTTTAAAGGCATCAGTTCTTTGGTATTCAGCCTTCTTTATGGTCCAACTCTCACATCCACACATGACTACTGGAAAAACTATAGCTTTGACTAGACAGAATTTTGTCAGCCAAGTAATGTCCCTTCTTTTTAATATGCTGCCAAATTTTGTCATAGCTTTTCTTCCAAGGAATAAGCATCTTTTAAATTTGTGGCTGCAGTTACCATCTGCAGTGATATTGGAGCCCAAGAAAATAAAGTCTGTCACTGTTTCCATTGTTTACCCATCTATTTGCCATGAAGTGATGGGATCGGATGCCATGATCTTAGTTTTTTGAATGTTGACTTTTAAGCCAACTTTTTCACTCTTTCCTCTTTCGTTTGGTATAATTTATGTTTTTCCAGTATGTGCCAGGTATTGTATTCTGGTTTCCAAAAATATGTTGTTGTTGTTTCACTTTCTTTAGAAGTTTATATGGCAAGATGGAAATCTTTTCATGGTTGCTTTTTGTTGTGGTTTTTTAATTTTTGTTTGTTTTGTGATTCTTTTGAAAAACTGATCACACCCACTATTTTTTCAAAAATAGTGCTTTTTTGCTTATATATTATAATGTTGAAGATTTCCCATATAAAGAAAATATTTTTTAAAGCCAAAGAAAAAAACTAAAAATACATAATTTTACATTTATTTCTTATCTTCAGAGATTATTTCCTTTTTTTTTTTTGTTTTACTGGGGTATTTTTTGCTCCTTAAAAGACTAGATTCTAATTATGTAACTAAGGTTTACCTAAGTTGTGCTTTTTATAAAAGTTCTATGATTTTATCAGCCTAATAAATTTTCTTCTATGATAATAATATCATGTACCAATATCTATTATGTCTAAATTTGTCTACATAGATTATTTAATATCATCAGTTTATTGAACCGACCCTTGGAGCTGCTTCATGAAAGCAAACTGGTCACTTTTCATGTGACTCGGAAGGGATTGCAGTGGTCTTCAGCTATGAAATCGCAAAGAAGATGATACCAAAAAATTACTGACATGCATTTCCTGTAGCAGTGGTGTGCATGCTCAGTCACTAAGTTGTGTCCCACACCACAGACTGTAGCCCGCCAGACTCCTCTGTCATTGCAATTTCCCAAGCAGGAATCCTGGAATGGGTTGCCATTTCCTTTTCCCCTGTAGTAGTGGACACTTCATCAATTAGTTGTCCTCCATCTTATGCAGATCTTGCCAGTTTTACTACATATTTTTTCACTTCTAAAATCTGACAAATCTCCACTTCACACAACCTTTTTATTAACAACTTATAATTTTGAATTATATTGATATGATGAGTTTGATTATCTTCTAAAACATCCTGTATTATTTTGTGACTGTCTTAATATATATCTTTGTTACTTTATACTGGGGCATATTTACATTTCTAGATGGGTTGGAAAGAGTGATAGATTCCCGTTTGGCTTGTCCCAACTTCATGGACTGATTAGATTTTATATTCTCTCATATATTCTGAAAATCAGCCCTAATAATTGTTATAGCTATAGTGCATTCATTTGTTGCAGTAAGTATTACTTTGCATTGTCTTACAGACCAACCATAATCTGAACCCAACATTTTACACTCCATTTAATTATACTTCTATTATTTTCTGAAATTTTAAATAGATTGTGGACACTTTACCCACAGCCCCTTTAGAGATTTGTATTTCTAATGGTGCTTTCTAAGTTGGATAGAAAGTTCTATCTGACTTATTACAAATAATGCCTGGTTCAATATACTTATTCTGTTCATTTTTTGTTTCTCAGGCTTAGCTTTAAAAGCATAGTGTTTATCCTATGGCATCATTCCCATGTGTGAATTAAGCTTTTGATGTCTTCAACAGCTGTTATTCTACAGGACTGTTTATTTATTGATTGTTCCTTCTGTTAGTTGCATGAACTTTAATAGTATTTTCTTATTTTACATTTGCTATGCCCACATAGATATAGGTTCTAACTATCCACTTAAGCTTTGTTCTTACATTCATTGAATCATGCTTAATCTGGTTACTGACTTGATGATTCTTAGTGTATTTTTTCCAAAGACTGAGAGCTATAATTTACATGAGAAATTGGGTATACTTCAAGTACCCACATTAAAAAGGATTTGGAAAACACCTCATACATTAATCCTTGATCATATATTTCAGCCCTACTTCTGGTGCTGTTGGAAAAGAAATATCTATTCCTTCCTGGTACAGTTTTAGGAGCTGCTGAGTCTCATTATAGCCTGACTCTTGACAGAGATTTTGGTAAGTGTTCTAATTCTGTCCTGTTATGTGCCCTGGTTTCTATGACTCCTTTGGGTTTCCTTCTGCTTCAGTATTGTTCTTCAAAATAATTGGTCTAGCTGACCCAGGAGCCTATAGGCCATCATCTGGCACACAGCTTATTTTTAATACCTAAGAAGCCAAACTCAGGTTCAAGAGCAAGAAAATTAAAAAAGAAGGGGTGTTTTAAGCCACTAAGTTTTAGGGAAGTCTGTTGTAAATTATAATTGTAGCAATAACTAATGATATACTCATGTCATACTCTTATACACACATTTAAACAAACACCACATATATTAATATTTAAAGCATTTAACGTGAAAAGAAAGCTTGCTTCTACTTATTAAATGGTTAATTTATCTGATCTGAGTTGGATTAACAGCATCATTTTGGTGGGACAATGTATACTTAAATTATTTCATTTATTTTAAATAAGATGAGTAATAGAAAAACCAAATTGAGGAATATGTTTTAAAATCAATTTTACTTCATTTAAAAAATTTTTCCCCAAACTTAAGTAAATGATCTCACATTTTCATCTGTAGCTTTAATTCTTAATAAACAGTCATTTCCAATAACTTATGTTGTCCTTAAAGATACATAGATTTTCTGTATCTGAATGTTTGAGGCAGACTTCAATACTTCTATCAAATTCCTTACAGTTAAGTAATAGCTTCTTAGATAAGCCACTCCATGAATTTTACCTACATCAATAAAAATGTTTGTTACATTATGAAACATGTCATAACAATCTGTAGGAACTCTGTTCTTCTAAGCTTCCTACTTTTATGGTTACCCTGTGATTCTTTTCATACTGTTCATGGGGTTCTCAAGGTATGACTACTGAAGAGGTTTGCCATTCTCTTCTCCACTGGACCATGTTTTATCAAAGCTCTCCACCGTGACCAGTCTGTCTTGGATGGCCCTAAAGGCCATGGCTCACAGTTTCATTGAGACAAGGCTATGATCCATATAATCAGTTTGGTTAGTTTTCTGTGACTGTGGTTTTCTCTCTGTCTGCCCTCTGATGGATAAAGATAAAAGGCTTGTCAAAGTGTCCTGATGGGAGGGACACTTCTTGTGACCCAACACAAGATAAGAACCTACATCAAGAGTGAGCATGTAGAAAGTTTATAGTCATGTAGCATGTAATTACATCCTCAGCTCACTCAATAAATTACAGGCTGTTAAGTAGTCCAGGTGTTATGCAATTTGCACAAGTCCCGAGTGGTAAGAGCTGCATGCTCCTCACTGGACTAGGTAGCAGCCTATTACAATGTGTGAACCTTCAGAGTTAGGAGCCAACTGTAATCTTAAAATACATAAAATGTGAGAAACTGTAAGTACATGGTTACTTTGTAATTTCTTATCAATAATATTCATTTTTAATCAAGTCCATTTTTAGATAATTCATAATTATCTGAATTAGAGAAGCAAAATGTATGTTATGCTATTCAAATGAAATTTAATGATAACAGAATAAGCTTCAAAGGGATTTTATGTCAAGGAAAGACACAACTGTTCTGAGTCTTTGAATATTTCTTTCTTTTGCAGCTCCCTTTCTTCCAATATTCAGTTTGTAAATTCCAACCACCAGTAACATCAGACTCCAATTTTTATCTTCTCTGCTTAGATTATTGAGCCATTTTTATTCATACACTGCGGCCTAAAAGTTCTGGAAAAAATGCCAAAATCATCACTTCTTTTTCATATTTCCAGCACTTTGTTGTCTAAAATCTAAAAACAGTATTTCCTATATTACCATATATATTAGACATATATTCTGTGTTTCTTCAGATCAAAGTTAAGCATGAGAATCTAATAGGTGATAATAACATTCCTATAAAGGAAATCAACACCTCTCCTTATATAACCAATGTAATTACTTTCTTCCTTTTTGATTTACACCATTTAATGATGATGTTTAGTAATTTTACAAGATAAGATATGCTTGTTTTCTACTGTATGAAGAACACTGGGTAATAAAATGAAAATGGAAATCCTCACAGACTGACTTTTGTTGACTCCACAGCATCTATATAATGACTAAATCTATCTATAATGATTAAATCAAGTTCTCTTCTCTTTAAACCCATGAAGATCCGATTACATAAATTTATTTTATTTTTATGTGTGTTTTCTAAAATACATATGACTATGTATATATATGGATAATATTTCCTAACATGAATATTAATTGATGTGGATAAAAATGAAAGCAGCTAATAAATTACCCATAATTAAAAATTAAAGAGTGGAAATTAACATATAATAGGACAAGTATAATCAGATTTTAAGGTAATCTGACATAAAAATTACATTTATTCTGAATAAGGTAGCACTCTATACTTATATTTACAAATTGGAATACCAATGTGGTTTCATTTAAGTCATACATACTTATTTACAGTTGTATTTAATGTTATTTCAAAATATGGAATTGTTTAAAACAAAACTTTAATTTGTGTGACAAAAGGGACTACAGGTAGGAAGAATTTTGTGCCCCTCTATCAAGTAAAGAATCTACAGTATTATAAGAAGAAGGAAATTAAACAAACATGAGAATTACTGTATTACTACTGGAGAAAGGAAAGTTGTAATTGCCTGACTGACAATACACCAAGCAATTTATTGGATGTGCAGTTTAATAATATATGACACTATGATTAATCTGAGTATTTGATACTTATTCATTTATTCAAATCATTTAAAGAGACCATATAATGATTAATGACATTAAAAATGTTTATCTAAAGTGTTCATTTCTGTAGGTCATTCTGATATGATTTGATAAGATCTTTTAATTAACTTATAATTTATATCTAGTAAATCAATTCTGAATGTATTTTTAGACCCAAATAAATTACAATCATGTAAACAGCAATAGACAATCTACATTAGACAGAAGGTATAACACTATATACTGTGTTGTTGTATGCATATGTGTATGAAAAAAACCCAAGACATTTATTGTCTTATTTACAATAAATTTAAATGTGAGCATTTGATTGTTTTCCAATTGAAGATAAATAAGTTTCCTGTGGCTGGGAGAACTGTATGATTCAGTATATAAAACACTTCAGTACCTGTGACTTAAGCCCAAGGCTCTTTAAGAAACAGTAATGCTGACATTCTTTTCAACTTGATTTTTAGTGACCTACAATCAACCTAGGCCATAGAACACTGAAATAAATATTTAACAGAAAAAAGATAGTATAAAGTAGATAGCATAAAGCATTGTAGAAATGTAGAGGTATAACATTTTATGAAATGCTACAACAGAGCATGAAGTTTGATTAAAACAGTGACACTTTTTGAAAGCTTCCTTAGAAGCAGTTAGATCTGCATACATCTTCAGCACCTTTGTGGGTGAGTGAAGTGTCCTTTTTCAACAGGTAGGATCCTGGAGAGAAAGGAGAGCACAGTGTCTCTATGACAGAGTCCATCAGGCATGATGGGAATCTGATATTAAAAGTGCAGGAACTATGTGAGTGTGTATGTGCACTATATCCACCACTCAGCTCCCAGAAGGGGTAAACCACTGTGAACCTGGAACAGTATTTCTTGAAGATTCTGACTGGCTGCAGTGAAGCCGTGGTTGACCAGTTGTTCTCACATATCTAGAATTCTAATAAACTCACTGATGATGCCTCATTCATAAATGTGAACAGACTGACAATGACCAGCAGACATTTGAAAAAAAAAAAATTTATGTGAAAGAGGCCAAACCAAACAAATATGAAAAAGCAACTTTACAAAACAGATTGTGAAAATTGAAGGAAACATAAAAAATGAAAAAATAAAAAAAACTAACACCAACACCAATTAATTGAGACATAAGTGGAATGATAGTCCACTCCTAAAACAAGAGCAAAATACAGTAAAAAATGAATATTGGGAGAATAGAAAGTGCTCTTGACAGTTAAATTTAAAAACCAAAATGAGAAGTACAAATGAATGATGAGGAAGACAAACTTGAAAAAAAAACTTCCAGAAAGAGAGCAAAAATGAATATTTGATTGGAAAATAGTAAAGAAGTACAATTAGAAAATTTGCAGTTTGGAAGAACAAAATCTGAATAATAATTTTCCAGAAACTGAAAATTACCAACACAATAAATGAAAAATCCCAAATTTGAAATACAAGTTTCCAGGTTGTCTAGCACAGTAGATAAAAGCATGCATTCTTTAAGCATACTGTTAAAAAGTTTCAAAACACTTGGCATGAAGAAACAATACTATAACTCTCCAGAATGAGAAGCAGAGGTCGTCACTTAACCATACAAGAATATGAATAGGAAGTAGGCTTTCAGTACTGTTGTATGACTGGTTTCTGTTAAAGAGAACAATCTTATTGTTAGGTTTTAAATCAAAAGTTAATAGGTCTTTTTTATCTTGTCATCTACACAGGACTTATTTCCATCTTGTGTCACTTTGTTGAAATTCCAGTCTATTCTTATTCCTGTTAAATAACACATGGTTTTGAATGGTTTTAATGAGTCTACTAGACTGTAGCAAAGTCAATAGAAAAGAGATAACAGAAAAATAAAAAAGAGAGAAAGAAATTCAGATGCAGGAGCAATGTGTTTCAGTTTGGGCTGAAGGAAATGTCCTGTTTTGCCCCAAATTTTAGAAACTATTCTCAATTATTTGGTGTAAGTTCTAAAAATATCTGCATAGGAAAAAAATATTCTGAAATCTTTATGGGGAAAAATGGCACATTGTAGATCACTATAAATATCTGTATGAAACATAAAAAAAATGGAAACTAATAGGATGGTTTAAGTGGGAAGTGGAGAAATAAGGAAGGGAGGGAGGAAAGAAGAATTTTAGTTTGAGTGGAAAGTGGGGAAGGAAGGAAGGGAGGAAGGAAAGAACTTTTCATAATGAAATTTTATATTCTTTCCTACTGTTTTTGTTCCTGTACCCATATCACTGTACAATTAAGAGAAAATTCTATAATGGGTCCAAATCTCTAAGCTTTGGGTCCAAATCTCCAAATTTTACAAAATACACAAGTAATTAGTTCAGTGTTATTTCATAATAATATACCAATATGGTTGAACAAGTTTTGTGCAACTTTTCCCCTATAAAATCACTGTACCATTATTTTTCTTTTTAAAGACTTTAGTTTTAGAACAGTTTTACGTTCACAGCAAAATTAAAAGGATAGCACCCAGATTCCCCATGTACCCCTTGCTCTCACAGAAGCAAAGCCTTCCCCATCATTGACATCCCCCATTAGATGGAGTGGGAGGCAACATAGAAGAGAGAGGAGGGGCTAGAATGATCCATGTGTTAATAGACATAGTAAAAGACTTCAGTATGAAACCATGGCTAGTTAACATATATAGAGAAGCATAAATATAGAAATAACTGTAGACACATGTGTATAACAGCTTTGTGTATACATATATGCATATATATATATATATGTGTGTATGTATATACAACCTCTGTTAGTTAAATGAGACTAGAAACAAAAAAAACCCTGGCAATACAAAGACATCAAGCATCCAAATTTGGTTTTTAATATCATTCTCCAAAATAAGAGATCAGGGATCCTTGGAGAAATAACTGATTCTAGCACTGAACAAGACATAAACAAGTTAAGCCTAGAGTATATTTACAAATGAGTAAAGTACACACACAGTCACACGCACACAAATACACCAACAATGATGAGAGCACGTCAAAAGGACACAGAGCCAACAGAAGACTCCCAGTTGCCGATGCTGGGACTATTTGAGCAATAAAATAAGTAGCCTTTAATTACAACCTGGAGTATAAAATACATATCCATGGGTCTATAATGATACACATAAATGATTTAATAAATATATGAGGGAGAAAATTCTAAAATCAATAAATAAATGGAGGGGAATTCTGTAAGAAAGAATTTCAAATAATTTAAGCCTAGATCTTTTACCCTTAAGCAGGGCACTCAAACCTTGAGTGGGTACAATGACTTCCTTCCAAAGAGAAAGAAAAGAGGAAAAGTAACTTTACAGAAGAGAAGTTCAGTAATCACAACCTCAAGCCAGATGATCAAAGTTAACAGTAATGGGTCCTATTGATAAAACAACTCTTTTTAAAAAAAATTATTCTGTTTAAGTTTAGCTGATTTACAATGTGTTAATTTCTGCTCTACAACAAAGTGACTCAGTATATATATATATATATATATATATATATATATATATATATATTCAATTTCTGGGTTAGAAAGATCCCCTGGAGGAGGGCATGGCAACCCACTCCAATAGTCTTACCTGGAGAATCTCATGGACAGAAAGCCTGGAGGGTTACAGTCCCTGGGATCTCAAAGAGTTGGACATGACTATGCAAATAAGCACAGCGTGGCATTCCCTCTTGTTACAAGGAAAAGTCCATTTTGATGCCATGTTGGATCTGTTTCTTTTACTTTAACCTTTGCTTCCTGTTGCTTTTGTCCTCTGTCCATGCCTAAAAGCCTACCTCCGGGAACCCTGCCATTCTGCCTGAATGTTAAACCAAGATGCCTTTGTTCAGGACTCTGACCATCTGTGGATGACTACAAGAAGGAAGAAATTAACACATTCCCTCCCTGACTGGCCATTCTAGGAGATATTTGCAAGATTAATGGCCTTTCTACTTTGCTTCCTCATCTCCCTCCATCTCTGTTCTGTAAAAGACCCAGACTATGTTTATTTTGAGACATTAGTCGCCATCTTCTCGGTCTGCTAGCTCTCTGAATAAAGTCACATTCCTTGCCTTAGTGCCTTGACTGACTGTAGACTTATTGACCTGTTGTGCAGTGAGCAGAGAAAGCTTGGACTCAGTAACATCTCTGGGTGGCCTTTCTCCCCACAAAACATTACCCCAGACTAGTCATGAGGAAAATATCATAAAAATCTCATTTGAAGAACATCTTACAAAATATTTGATCAGCAATCTCCCAAACTATAAAGGTCATTAGAAGAAAGAATATGAGAAAGAGTTATAAACAAGAAGAGCTGAAGGGCAAGAAGGACTAAATATAATGTGCACCCTGGAAGGGAGCTGGAAGAGGAAAAGGACATTGGTGAACCTGGAGCACATCTGAAGAAAAGATTTACTGTTGTTCAGTCGCTCAGTCATGTCCAGCTCTTTGTGACCCCATGACTGCAGCACTCTAGGTTTCCCTATCCTTCACCATCTCCTACAGTTTGCTCAATTCATGTCCAATGAGTCAGTGATGCCATCCAGCCTTATCATCCTCTGCTGTCCCTTCTCCTTCTACCCTCAACTTTTCCCAGCATCAGGGTCTTTTTCAATGAGCTGGCTCTTAACATCATGTGGCCAAAGTATTGGCACTTCAGCTTCAGCATCAGTCCTTCCAATGAATATTCAGTGTTCATGAAAAGATGGACTTTAGTTAATAATGTATCACAGATAATCACAATGGTGTGATCACTCTCCTAGAGCCAGACATCCTGGAATGTGAAGTCAAGTGGGCCTTAGAAAGCATCACTATGAACAAAGCTAGTGGATGTGATGGAATTCTAGTTGAACTATTTCAAATCCTGAAAGATGATGCTGTGAAAGTGCTCCACTCAATATGCCAGCAAATTTGGAGAACTCAGCAAGTGGCCACAGGACTGGAAAAGGTCCATTTTCATACCAATCCCTAAGAAAGGCAATCCAAAAGAATGCTCAAATTACGGCACAATTGCACTTATCTCACACACTATTAAAGTAATGCTCAAAATTCTCCAAGCCAGACTTCAGCCATATGTGAACTGAGAACTTCCAGATGTTCAAGCTGGTTTTAGAAAAGGCAGAGGAACCAGAGATCAAATTGCCAACATCCACTGGATCGTCGAAAAAGCAAGAGAGTTCCAGAAAAACATCTATTTCTGCTTTATTGACTATGTCAAGGCCTTCGACTGTGTGGATCACAATAAACTGTGGAAAATTCTGAAGGAGATGGGAATACCAGACCATCTGACTTGCCTCTTGAGAAACCTGTATGCAGGTCAGGAAGCAACAATTAGAACTGGACATGGAACAACAGACTGGTTCCAAATAGGAAAAGGAGTACATCAAGGCTGCATATTGTCACCCTGCTTATTTAACTTATATGCAGAGTACATCATGAGAAACGCTGGGCTGGAAGAAGCACAAGCTGGAATTAAGATCATTGGGAGAAATATCAATAACCTCAGTTACGCAGATGACACCACCGTTATGGAAGAAAGTGAAGAAGAACTTATCAGTCTCTTGATGAAAGTGAAAGAGGAGAGTCAAAATGTTGGCTTAAAGCTCAACATTCAGAAAACTTAGATCATGGCATCTGGTCCCATCAGCTCATGGGAAATAGATGGGGAGACAGTGGAAACAGTGTCAGACTTTAGTTTGGGGAGCTCCAAAATCACTACAGATGGTGACTGCAGCCATGAAATTAAAAGATGCTTACTCCTTGGAAGGAAAGTTATGACCAACCTAGATAGCATATTAAAAAGCAGAGACATTACTTTGCCAACAAAGGTCTGTCTGGTCAAGGCTATGGTTTTTCCAGTGGTCATGTATGGATGTGAGAGTTGGACTGTGAAGAAAGCTGAGCACCGAAAAATTGATGCTTTTGAACTGTGGTGTTGGAGAAGACTCTTGAGAGTCCCTTGGACTGCAAGGAGATCCAACCAGTCCATCCTAAAGGAGATCAGTCCTGGATGTTCATTGGAAGGGCTGATGCTGAAGCTGAAACTCCAGTACTTTGGCCACCTCATGCAGAGAGTTGACTCATTGGAAAAGACCCTGATGCTGGGAGGGATTGGGGGCAGGAGGAGAAGGGGACAACAGAGGATGAGATGGCTGGATGGCATCACCGACTTGATGGGCATGAGTTTGAATAAACTCCGGGAGTTGGTGATGGACAGGGAGGCCTGGCGTGCTGCGATTCATGGGGTCACAAAGAGTCGGACACGACTGAGCAACTGAACTGAACTGAACTGATTGATGTGTTAATTGTGGCAAATGCATCCTACCAATGTAAGATGTTAGTAATAGAGGAAACAGAGTTTGAGGTGTAAGAAAACTATCTTAATTCTCTGCACTATCTTCAGAATAATTCTGTACATCTAAAACTATTCTAAAATTAGCAGTCAAAAGAATGTCACAGAAACATGAAATAAACAAATTCAAAATGACATTTCATAAAACAACATATAAATAAAAAATATCTGGCTACAATGAGTCATAAAAAGCTTAAAAACACAGAATATTTCAGGAATGGAAAAGAGGACAGTGATACTAATATTTAGAAAGTAAGACAGTCTTAGGAATAACTTTTTGTTACTTTTTAAAAATTTAAGTAAAATGGAAAACAAGTAAAGCTATGCAAGGTCACATATAATGAAGATACATCTTGAAGATCATTTCATATTGCTTGGAAATTAAGACATGGAGATTTAGCTATAAACATGTGGCACAATCATGGGTAATATCATTTTAAGAAAAGGAGGAATAGGATCATGAAGAGGAGTCTCCATGGGTTACATGAAGAGCTGGCATGGTTCTGTTTCTCAACATGAGCGAGGGTTTTAATGCTATTTTCTTCATAACTATCCTTCATTCTGTATATATTCATTCCATTGTGTATATTCTGCATCTCAGTAGGAAAAAAAAAAAAAGACCACATGCTCCCTACCATGTGTAGCATGGATGAGTGTACTGCAAAACTGGAAGTACACACATTATTTGGGAGACTTTTGCACTGATCCTCAGAGGTATCAGAATGTGAGTAGGGGGCAAAGCTACATACCTGCAACTCCAGGAGAGGCTTTATCTTAGAATGTGATGTGTGTGGCTTCCTTGGAGCTCGGCACCACCATGACCCAGCCCAAGGAGAGACAGGTGTGTGTTTGCTCAATGATAATAGACAACTACATCAGGGTTTTAAAAATTGGCATTATGTTATTATATTACATTACGGGGCTTAATGAAATATATAATAGTTTGTGCTGTGATAGAAAGACAAAATTTTAAAGTTTTAAAAATTGATTCACCAAAACGTTCTATTCTCCTTCTTGTCTCTTTGAGTACTTTTACTTCCCCGCATCTGGCACATACCAGATGATGTTTTATTGAGGGAACTCTGTACTTCTAACTTCAATACTATGTTTTTCCTTCCATTCTCGTCCATCTACATCAAGCCTCCTCAAGTGCTCAGGGGGAAAGTCTAGTGACTTCTTGTCACACACCTGGTGTATCAGAGTTCACCAGCATTGCTTCTGATCCAGCTGCCCATCTTAAAGTGGCTTCTCATTTTTTATTATAATTTTTGCTTGGATATTTTCTTCTAAGAGTGATATTCTTTCTGGAAATGCACATAAGCACACAAAAAGTAGGTTTGGGTGGGAAAATTTATGAGGTATGAATGACAAGTCCCACACTTGCAATTTGGATATCAGATCAGCTATTGGGAATGCAGGAAAAGAATCATGTTTAGAAGAAAAAGAGCGCATTTAGCTTGAGGCATTGTTTCATTCAGTACTTCTCAACTGAGAGTGACTTCTGTGCACTCAGGAGACATTTGACAAGGTTTGGAAAGATTTTTGGCTGGTACAGTGGAGGGGTGTGGTCCTGGTAACCAGCAAGTAGGAGTCAGGTATATTTCTAAACATCCCACAACTCACAGGACAATTTCCTACATCAAAGAATTACGCAAAACATCCCCAATGCCAAGATTTAGAAATCCTGGTAGAATTCAAGGCAACTGTGGAGAAGTCCAGGATAAGATTTAAAACATTTCCTTGAAGTTCAGGAAAGGGATTTGGTTAGGAATCTCATAGGGCTAAGTAAATACCAGAGAAGCTCCAATGGTATCCAAGCCCTTTCCTAGTTACACATACTGCTTTATAAATGTTTATTGACAATTCTGTGCCCTAGTCCACAGTGTGAAATTACTCAGTTGGTAAAGAGATTTTAAGGAGGTAGTCTGCTCTTCAAATATATTCTCCATTAAGTTTACTTTGAAATAGAAACCTATGACATCTCTTCTAGATCTTTGAATGAGATGACATAAAATTGTGAAAATTGATAGCACAAAGAAAGGCATAATTACTGATGGTTTAAGTGAATGATGTTTTGCAAGTATTTGATTATTTTGGACCTGGAATCAAAAAATCCACTCTTGAGAGACATGCTTGCTATTTTCAACAGAGTCTTGTCTTTTCTATTCAATCAGAAAAGGGGGAAGTGAAAGTTGCTCAGTCATGTCAGATTCTTTGCATACCATGGACTATACAGTCCATGAAATTCTCCAAGACAGAATACTGGAATGGGTAGCTGTTTCCTTCTCCAGGAGATCTTCTAAACCCAGGAATCGAACCCAGGTCTCCCACATTGCAGGCGGATTCTTTACCAGATGAGCCACCAGAGAATCCCAAGAATACTGGTGTGGGTAGCCTCTCCCTTCTCCAGTGGATCATCCCGGCCCAGGAATGGAACCCGGGTATCCTGCATTGCAGTCGGATTCTTTACCAGCTGAGCTACCAGGGAAGCAGTGGTGTGGGGAGCCATGTAATGGAAAATACTTGCAAATGCTTTAAAGGGATATTCCTGCCAACCCACAATCGCGATGCCCTTTGGAGGTGATGTTCTCTCATGGTAATATAATTTGATTTGAGTCTTTGAGCCAAAGGGAGAGTATTTTTTGGTATGCAACATGTTCATCTGATTCATTGCACATAATACTGCTGCTGCAAGTCAGTCTTTTCATTTTTATTTCTGCAGGATTTCTCTTGTGGAAACCTCCTTTGTCATTCCTGTCAGGTCTTTTCTGCTTGGGGGTTCGGTGTGTGTGGGTGACCATGGACTGCCGATAAAACAATGAACGCTCCTTCCAAGCCTTGATTCCTCATTTCCACCCCCCCCCCCCACCTCACTGCATAAAGGACACGTATTTGTTGCTAATAGAAGCTCAAGCGCTTCTGAAAAAAGCATTCCTGAGAGGCAGGTGCTGTCTTGCTGCTGCCTGATCCAGAGCCTCAGATATTTTTCTAGAAAAAGTTTATTAGGAACAAAACAAGAAAGTGTTGAAACACATAGAAGCCTTCTCTTATGAAGGTTGTGTCAGAAAATTATCTCGGAACAACCCTACTTAACAGAGCTCTTGTTATTTTTATTTTTTAATATTGAAGTGTAGTTGATTTACAAAGTTATGGTAGTTTCAGATGTACAGCAAAGTGACTAAGTTATACATAGATGTATATGTATTTTTTTCATATTCTTCTCTGATTATGGTTCATCACAGGATAATGAATGTAGGACCATAGGATATACAGTAGATTCTTGTTGTTTATTTACTTTATATATAGAAGTTTGTATCTACTAATTCCAAACTCCGAATTCATCCCTCCCCCACTCCTTTCCCCTTGAGTAACCATAAATTTGTTTTGTATGTCTGTTGATCTGTCTTTGTTCTATAAATAAATTCATTTGCACCTTATTTTATATTCTGCTTATAAGTGATATGTCTTTCTCTGTCTGACTTACTCCACTTAGCTCTCAAAATATAGAAATTAGCATTATTATTTCATAGTAATGTCTCTTGTTGTTTAGTTGCTAAGTTGTGTCCGGATCTTTGGGTCTCCATGGACTGCAACATGCCAGGCTTCCCTGTCCTTCACCATCTCCTGGAGTTTACTCAAACTCCTGTCCATTGATTCCGTGATGTCATCTAACCATCTTATTCTCTGTCAGTCCCTTCTCCTCCTGCCCTCAATCTTTTTCAACATCAGTGTCTTTGTCAATGAGTCAGTTATTTGCATCAGATGGCCAAAGTATTGTAGCTTCAGTTTCAGTATCAGTCCTTCCAATGAATATTCAGGGTTGATTTCCTTTAGGATTGATTGATTTGATATTCTTGCAGTCCAAGGGACTCATAAAGAGTCTTCTTCAGCAGCACATTTTACTCTGTGAGATCACAATCTAGATAATCATTTAAAACTTGATTTTTGTTCAGCAGGCTGATGAATAAGATCTCAGTGATCCTGCTGCAGAAACAAGATAGCAGATGGTTCTATGGACTCAGTTGTGATATTTTAAAGAGACAATAAAAACTCTTGATTTGGGAAAAAAAAAACAAAACAAAACTTGATTCTTCACCTCCACAAATGTACTACTGAGCTACAATGCCTCAGTATATGTATGCTTATAATATACTAGTGAATTTATTCAAAATCATACACATCCTAAGTTTCTTCAGTTGTATCCAACTCTTTGCGACACTATGGACCATAGCCGGCCAGGCTCCTCTGTCCATGGTATTCTCCAGGCAAAAATACTGGAGTGAATTGCCATGCCCTCCTCCAGGGGATCAAACCGGCTTCTCTTATATCTCCTGCAATTGCAGGTGGGATCTTTACCAGTAGTGCCACATGGGAAGCCCAGATAACACCAGTTACAATCCATCGCCCCAAATCTTGATTCTTAATCCCAATGCTACTTCTTCTAGTTTGTTTTTGAGTCAGTTATACAAAGCAATGCTTCTAAAGCTTTAATGTGCATATGACCATCGAGGACCTTTCTTTTCTGTCTTGCAACTTCTGAGCAGAAAGAGCAAAACATCAATTTAAACAATGAAATGGAAAATGTTTGAAGGAAATGTCAAATAGTTGAAATGATTATTGTCCTAAATCTTTAAATAGAGTCCTTTCTGATAAGAAACACTCATAATAAAATGCAGTCAACTGCAAATTAGGGGCAACTGCACTGGAGGAAAAGCTTAGATGGCTCTTATCAAGTCTCTGAATTTTACATTAAGACATGCATATAAAAGGTTTAACACAGCTTGGTATTTCTTTTTCTTTATCCTCAGTATTGTGTGTTTTACCTCCTTGTGCTATAGATTTGAAGTATTTTTTTTTTCTTTTTTCTTTAAAATTTCTGTTGGAGTATAGTTGATTTAGAATGTTGTGTTAGTTTCAGGTGTAAAGCAAAGTGAATCAGTAATACATAACATGTATCTATTTTTATTTAATATTCTTTTCCCTGGATAGGTCATTACAGAGTATTAAGTAAAGTTACTTGTGCTATACAGTAGGCCCTTATTAGTTATCTATTTTGTATATAGTAGTATGTGTACCTCAATCCCAATTTATCCCTCCCCCCTCTGTCCCCTTTGGTAACCAAGTTTATTTTCTACATCTCTGACTCTATTTCTGTTTTGTAAGTAAGCAGGAAACCTTTCTTCCACAGTTAGTCTACCAGCCTCTTACTTCCCTAACTGAATCTGTGCTCAAGTTGCATGAGTTTGGTTTCTTCTCATTAGAGTCATGCAAATTTTATCCCATGATTTTTGGAAAATCATGGAAATAAAAAGCTGCATTTTCTTTTTTCCTGGAAGTTTGTGTTAGGATATTTCATTATGTTTTGGTGTTTGTGTAGGAAACCTACACATGATGGATGAATACACCCTTCAAACCCAACTTGGCTTAGCAGGGCTCTGGGGAGCTAAGAGCTTTATTTACTGAACAGTTCTGAATGCTTCTGCCTGATGCATTGTCCTTGCTGACTCTTTGCCTTTCTTATCATCTAGGGAAATTTGATTTGTTTTAAAGAAAGGATATATTAAAGTGACTGTTTAGTCCTTATTGATACAAAGAAAGTGATTTCTGAGACCAGGGACCACCATTCAACTACTCAAGTGATCTGTAACCAGCTGTGCATGTTTCCTTCCTCCCTAGGGTAGAGGCCTGGGTGTTCTCTGCTTGCTTCTTTTGTTTCTCTTTGAGAATTCTAGCTCTTGACTAGGCTTTGATTTTTATTTTGATGTGTATAAATAAGTAAAAGACTTCCTATGTCTTTCTTTGTGTTCCTTCTCTGCATCACAGATATTTATCTGTCATTTTTAGTAGGTTTTCTGTATTTTTAAATGTGCAGATAAATATGTTCACTAAAATGAGAAGAAAACAGAGACAAGAAAAGAAATTTTTGTGAAAGCACTTTAAATTATTTGAAAGGCTGTATTGACAAGACTATATCCTAATGTGTAACTATTAATAGATAGATCAAAAGATGATTGATAGATAGATGATGGATAGGTAGATAGAAATAATTCGTTATTGGGGCAAAAATATAGAAGCACCATTTGCTATCCCATTATTAAAATGACCAAAAATACAATGCAGAAATCAGCAACTAAAATAAGAGATACCAAATCTATCCAACACACATACACACACAGAAAGAAAAAAAAAAAAACAAACAGTTGGGGTCACTATTACATTGCAAACACTCAGTAAGCTTTAAGAAACAGAAATATATGTAACTTATATAAAAAAATTTTGTTTGTTTTGGTACACAATTATCTAGTTAGTAATTTGCCCAAAGCAAATTGTTACTGAACATATTTACTTCTTTTTCTGTGTGAAATAACTTCCTGATCCAGCTGCAGGAAAGAAAACAATAGAAATGCTACAAATCTAGGAGAAGGAAGTTAAAGGTGATTTGTCCAAGCTGTATAAATGAGACTTAAATGTTTCAACTTGTGCACTACATTAAACTTGTGGATTTATTTGGTTTTTTGAGCTAGAGAATTCTAAAAGATAACTAACTCTGTGGTTCTCAAAGCAGCCAGAGCATCACCTGGGAAACTGTCATAAATGCACATTTTCAGACCCAAATCAAACACACTGAAACAAACACTCTAGATGTGGGGCCCAGAAATTTCTATTTTATTAAGTAGTTCCTTGATGATTCCTGTACAGATTTATGTTCCATGTTTCTCTAGTCTAATTTTCTCTTTATCAAGGGAGAACATTAAAATCAAGGAGTTAACAGGATCATAAAGCAAGCTGAAAAGTTGTAGAGCAAAAAGGGTAGCAAGTAGTGGGCAAACCAGTATACAGTCCCATTAATGGCATAAGGGAAGCCATGGAATAATTACATGTTAAAAAACCACATTTAATATCTGTATTATTTCCACATTTAGGGGTATATTGCTTTTTTCTAATAGCAATAGAAAATCAAAAATTAAATCTAAGGAGTCAGATCATAGTTAATATTTATTTACTGAGGGTGACAAGATGTCCAGCATCTGATTAGATTCTGGTGCTGATATCTTTTACAATTATTAGAGAGATTTGTTTCTGCTTTAGTCTCATCCTAATGTGAGTCTGAATTCAGGAGTTCTCAGTTTGCTTGACAGAAAGAATCCCTGTAGACACTGCAGTGAGAAACAGAAATGGCAATATGTACATTTCTGTCTTTGACTCTTATTCCTCACCCAATTTTTCCCCATTTGCCTCCAAAAA
This sequence comes from Odocoileus virginianus, assembly GCF_023699985.2. NCBI lineage: Eukaryota > Metazoa > Chordata > Mammalia > Artiodactyla > Cervidae > Odocoileus > Odocoileus virginianus. The sequence continues at coordinate 38,768,095 of NC_069685.1, forward strand.
TACCCAGATAATGCAACCTTAAAAATGTTTGACTTCTTTAAATATTCACTTAATTTGCCATGCTGACTTTCACCTTTCCATCACTGAAAATTTCATTTTTTGTACTACAAAATTAATATAGATTAAAAGTTGAAAACCTAGAAAGCATAGAACAGATCAGAGGTAAATCATAAGTTTTTGTATGAAATAGCTCTAGTTAATATGTGCTATCAGAAAATGTATATGTGTTCATTTGTTTGCCAAAAAGCATGATGCAACAATTGTTTTGAAGCTTTTAGAAAAATTAACAAATATTAAAATTTTCCATTTCACTAAATAGTCTTTTTGAAGCCATAATTGCAATTGATATTTAATATTCCATAACATAAACATATGATAATTTGCCAATGCCCTATTTTTAGATATTCAAGTCATTTCCAACTTTTTAACTATTATGCTTGATTGTGTGATGACAAACATCTTTACTGCATATATATAAAATCTTTACACAGTTTATCCTTATACTTTTCTTAGCATAAAATTGAGAAAGTAAAATTAACCAAATTTATTTAGAATTTTGACATATATTTCAAATTTCTTTTTGTTAGGTAGTTAGAATAGGAAACAGGAGTCCAAAATGGTGGTAGCTAAGAGACAAAGAAGGGAAAACCCCGCAAAAATAAAACAAAGGAAGGTCAAACGAAGGTCCGAGGACCAGAGTGAGGACCTCAGGTAGAACAAACAGCACTCCTGGCAAGCTCAATTTACATAGGACAGGCCCTGTGGGGAGGGGAAAAAGCATATAAAAAGAGGAGTCAAAGGGCTGGGGCTCTCTCTTGTCTTCACATCTTTGGGTAGTCATTCCCTCATCCTTTGAGGATATATTTTCCTGCTATTTTCTAAATAAAACAGAGCTGTAACACAGAGCTGTAACAATGATCTGTCTAAGAGCTATAACACTATTTGCGACCCGAGAGCTAAAACATGATCTGTCCAAGAGCTGTGACGTACTGAGGGCCTTAATGTCCGTCACTTCAAATCTTTGTTGTGATGAGACAGAACCGAGATTACACTCGCCTGACACTTTCATACTTCTCTAAAGGTGTATAATATTTACCTTCAACAAGTATATTTTAAAACTGTTACTTATTTTATATTTTTAGCAGTTTTATAGAGCAAATAATAGCATTGTTTTTCTGTTTCACTAATCGTTACACTATGGTGGATTAACATTCTTAAATAATTATTGGCCATTTGCATTTCCTGTTCAAGTACATTTATACAAGTTTCTTATTGATATGCAAAAATATCTCTAAATGCTAAATACTTTGCATTTCTGTTGTAATAATCATTTTTTATATTTTGGAAAAACAGTTAAAAAGCATTTCATAAAAAAAGCACCACATAATTTTATTTGCATTCTTCCTTTCTCAAATTTTAAAAATCTATTTTCCTCTCCCACTACTACAAAGGTGCTTTTGCAAAGAATATACTCACAGTCAAAGCACATCTCACTCCTCCTGCTGCCCCTAGATAACACCTTAAAATTCTTCTACTTCAATTTCCCTGGTTTTACTTCAATGGATTAAACTATCTCTCATTTCCTCTCTGGCTCCTCTTCCTTTGGAGAGGTGGAATGTTCTTGAAAAGAAAGGTTCTTCAGAGTCTTCCCCTTGGTTCTATGCTATTGGGTCAATATACTCAAGAAGAGGGAGATCCAAACTTGGAATAATTTAGCTTTGTCAGAAACCTCCAAGTCTACCAGCATCTCCTCACTTAGCATATTATTCATTTCCAAATTAAAAATATAATAATTGAAGTGTCAGTTACAAATTGGCCTTTGCCATTGGCACTTGCCATCTACCTCCACAAGGATTAAATCATGTGCTGCTACAGCTGCTGATTTTCAAATCCCCCTGATGGAGAGCAGAAACAAGGCACTCTGTCCTGGATGGGTGGGGTGGGGAGGGGACTGACAGAACAGATCTTCAGATAGATATTTTCAGGAGTTGATTTTATGAGCCCAATTCTTATATCCCTGCATATCTAGAAAAGCACTAAAATCCTTCATGGTGATGACTGTTCCTTGTGACTAGCAGAAACCTGGGAAAATACGTGCTTGATTACATGTACTTCCTTCTTTACCAAAATCACATATATACTCACCTTTCCCCCTACCTCTTTGGAGCAGTTTCTCAGGGCTATCTAAAGTGCTATCTCCCAGAGTATAGTCTTCATCTTGCCCTAAATAAAAGTTCACTCACAACTTTCACATTATGCATTTTTTTAAGTCAACAGAAACCAATGACACTTATCATTTAGACATACCAACTTAACTTTGTCCTTACACATTTTTCCTCTTCTTTTCCCATAGCAAAAGAAAATCCCAACTGCTTTTCTTGGTTAAGACACCTCTTAGGGCAACTGAAAATTGCTTAAAATAAACAAATGAAAGAAAATAACACCACCAACAAACTTCATCAAGAAGCAGATGTCTAATATGAATTAACACTTCACTGCTTCAACTCTGCCCCAGCTATAGCAATTGTGAATTTTTCCTCAAAAATAAATTCTCTTTTCTGTCTCCCTTTCTCTTCACAATGAGTCTTCATAACTCATATACTCAGGAAACAGATCACAATTGTCCAAATTCTCACATGTTAATACTCTGGCTCTAAAGCCAAAATTATATGACACAGTATCATGGTCCAATTCAGGGCTGTAGTAAAAGTGGAGATAGAGACACAATAAAGCTATTGTACTTTTGAGATAATTGTATTTCAAAGCTAATGGGAAGGGGAATATATTCTTTTAAAATTAATTTTTACTTGATTATAATTGCTTTATAATGTATTATATATTCTTTTTAATATAACTGATATTCTCAGCCCAATTTCATAATCTGAACACTACTGAAAATCTTAAAAATACCTCTCAGAGTTGCACTGAAAATTAAAGTTCATATTAGTTGCCTGATAATAGTAAGAATTTAATTTTTAGAACACTATGTTTACATTTTCCCCCTCACCATTTAAAAAATGACATCTATGTTAATTTTATTAATGTAGTAACTTCCCCAATTCTCATTTACTCAACTTACCTGAACACTGGAAACAGAAAGAAGATATCACCTACTGATTTCCATAGCATCAGCTGAGCCTAACTCTCTATCGACATGTCAATTAAAAAAAATCTATCAAGGCAGAAGTTAACATGTAGATTTTTCTGTTCAATAAGCAAACAATTTCTTTCTGGTGAAACTGATCATTCCAGGCATTACAGCTGATATTACTATCAGATATTAGTCAGTTTTTTTATCAAAACCAGGACTCCCAACATTCATTTGTCAACAAACACCTAATTATCAATGCTCACTGGTCATAATATCTTTCTTATAATTAATAAGCCAAATAAAATCTTTGATGAGTTCATTTTATTTTTACTTGAGTCATGATTTTACTTTTTTGAAAAAACACTTGAGTCAACCTCAATTTAGTGCAAATTTACAACATTATTGTAAAGTAAGAACATTTGTCTTTGTCCATTGAAAAATGTGAGACTCATACATAATGAATAAATAAGCCAAAGTCACACAGCTACCTAGAAATAGGGGACAACTTTTGACAATGTTCATTCTCCTCAAATTAGGCCAAATGGCCACATTTGGCTGAAATTCTATGAACTTGGGAATATATTAAAATAACAAGGCCTTCTAGTATTATTAATTTTAATAACATTTGTGAGAAAATATGGAATTTCTGTTGTAAAATTTATACTATAAAATATGTCTGTGCTAAACCAAAAATGAAAGAATTTTTATGGTTACTCATTAAATACATTTGTTTTGAGCTGAATTTCCTACCTTCAGGGTATCCTCTGCTGTTGAGGAATGCTGGTTTTAGATAGATAGATAGATAGATACATAGATACATAGATACATAGATAGATAGGTAGATATAGATATAAAGAGGCACTCTTAAGCTAAGGGGTTGTACCCTTACATATTATTCCATATGTAACGAAACATTTTTGTGGGATTTGGTGGCCCAGGTTAGTTTAGTTTCAAATCTAAAGTTATGATTCATATCAGAATGGTAACGTGTGGGCTTGGCAGACTGACTAGATTATTGCCAATTTTATGGCTCAATTGAACCATATCATGTGGTTGCTAGTTAAGTAGCCTTTGCCAAAGGAACAAAACATATATTATAAATATAGAGAAGCATAATAAGTAAGTACATAATAAGTGTGAATAGTGTCTACCATAATGAACCCAAATTCTGCTATTTAATAATTTTTAATAAATAATTTGCATATATATTTTATTTCTCCTTAAGAAAACAGAAAGCATAGTTTTTTTCCATCTATATATTTGTTCATTTAGTATTAATACAAGTAGAGAGGTTCATGTATTTTATTTAAATACTGGACTGTCTTTTTCTAGAGTGCTCAGTCACACCATCATGTCCAATTCTTTGCAACCGCATGGACTATAGCCTGCCAGGCTCCTCTGTCATTGAGATTTTCCAGGCAAGAGTACAGGAGTGGGTTGCCACTTCCTTCTCCAGTTAATCTGCCTGATCCAGGGGTTGAACCTACGAGAGCCTGAATACAGAGATAAACCTGGGGTAGAGAGAATCAAATAGTAGAGAAAAGCATGAATAACTGAAAAGTCAGTTAATGCATATGATGGCGAAAAGAGAAGAAAAATAGAGCAGAAAGCAAATGAAATGAATAGAAAAATTAGCAAACAGTTCTAACCCAACCATAGGAATAATTACAACAAACTGGCTTAAACACTCAAAGTAAAAACCAAGGACTGTCATAGGTAATTGTTAAGACCAAACTATATGTTACAAGAAACCCATCTTAATTGTGTGTCAAGATGAGGTCAAAGCAAATGGGTTGAAAAAATCTATCATAAAGCACTAAAGTTTCTTAAATTTGGGATCACTTGCCTGTGACAAGATCTACCCTGTGTTCCAGCATTGGGGCCCCATGGCCAGTGAAGCTCAGAAAACAGGACCATTACTGATGTTCTGGTCACTGCTCTTGCAGTGAGTGACACAGAATGTCATCTCCCACCCATGAGTCTCCTGTTTTTTGCCAGGAACTAGGAAACTGTGGCAGGCTAACCTGTTGGCTTGCAACCTTTATCCTATTTGTAACTATTTGCAGGAACGCTTCAAATCCTCCATTCTTTTGACAGGATCCTCTTCCAATCTCCACATAATACCATGTTTCTCCCTCATGACTGAGTCTTTCCACATCTGCTTGAGTGTCCTCACATCCTGCTATCTGGTTTCCCCTGGGGAGAAAGATCTGGCGAGATAGGAAGAAGCTATCCTTCTTGTTACCTCAGAAGTCGTATAGCATAATTCTACAGCTTTCATTAAAAGCTGATTAGTAAATTCAACCCACACAGAAGTAGAGGCATTAAGCATCCCCATTTGAAGGGAAAATTGTCAAAGAATTTCTGGACAAAGTTTAAAGTCTACAAGTACTGTGATTTCATTTATATCAAGTTCTAGAAAAGGCAAAAATTTAATGAGAGAAAATTGACCAGAGGTTGCCAGTGACCAAGGGTGGGAAAAAGGGATCGATTGTTAAAATACACAAGGAAAATTTGTGAGGGATGAGGAAGTTCTATATCATGATTTTGATACTAATGTGGGAGGACTGCTGTGAAGATGAGAGGAATGTTTTGCAGTCAATGAAAGGATTTCTGCTGCTGTTGCTTATGAACAGGGTAAATGTCTCTTGAATATTTTTGGATGTTACTTTTTTTTCTTAGCATTTTCTAAGTATTGCTCCATTGCCTTTAGATTCTGGTCTTCATTTAAAAGCCTGATATAGTGATTATTTGCATTCTTTCAAAAAATACATATATTTTATAGCTCTTTTGCAGCATACTTTTCTTGTACAGTATGAAGAGTTATTTGGTTAATGTCTTGCTGTTCTTGGAGGCTTTCGTTCGTAATTTGGGGGGACTTTTGAACCTTTAAATTGTCTTTCCAATCTGAATCATTTTCTTCTCTCTTTAAGGAGGATCTCTACAAAGATTGCTACTACAGCTTAAATTTTCATATTCTCTTGGCTGTTGTACATTCTCAGATGCATTCTCCTTACTTCTGTATTATATATAATGATTCTTATGTAAATTAGACAACTAATAAAATTATGTGCTTGAAATTGATGAGTTTTAGCATGTACAAATTATACCTCTAGAAATGTGATAAACATTTGAAAAGAAAACTCATGGCACTCATGAAATATCTGTTGTTATACATGTAGAGTCACAGTGTCCTGACAGAGGGGATGGAAATCTCTGAGGAAGAGTGACAGCATGATTGACAGCTTCAGTAACATCAGAGGGAAACAATAATATCCCACATAAAGCTGAATCCAGCGAACAGTCCTAGCCTAGCTTCTCCACACTAGAGGACTAAACTAAGGCTCGGTAGGCATCACGTTTGTTTTTCCTCACTGTCTCTTCTTTGGGATGAGGAGAGTGCAATGCGCCCAGCACTGAGGCAGTGTCTTTGGCAATCACAGAAATGATGCACAAGTATCAGGTGGTGCTTTTGTCCTTTGGCAGCAGGGATTGTTAGCAAGCGATATTATCCCTCATGTGGCACCTGGGGAAAATGGCAGCACGGGAGGAAATACCACAGGAAGTCACAGCGAGAACATGGGCACGTCATGCAGAGGCAAGGAGAAGCAACTCCCAGGGCACAGCAGAGACTTACGGGGATCTGAGCGTGTCAGGAAATGTTCAAGGTCAAGTCAGAGAAACGGATCACTGTTTTAGTCTAACTGATATGAACTTTGAAATACAAATTATCTGTAGACTGAGACTTAAAGATGGCATACATTCTTTGGAAGAAATACTACATATTTTTTTCTAGGAAAGATCATCTGCCTTTATAGTAAAGGATCCCTACTCACTGTAAGATGGCCTGAGAGTCTGTTATCTTCTCTGACAGACATAATTCAATATATTGAAGTTCAAAGTGAGTACTTAATTATCTAGCACTGACCAGGAATTAGACTATCTGTTTAAACAAACACTTGATAGTAGAGTTATAACAGATCAAATAAAAATGATCCCTTTGAAAGGAATTTGATTAAATTAACCCAACAGGCCTCAAACTATTAACTTTTATACAATCACCTGAAGTGAAAGTGAAAGTGAAGTCTCTCAGTCATGTCTGACTCTTTGCAACTGTATGGACTGTAGCCTACCATGATTCTCTATCTATGGGATTTTCCAGACAAGGGTACTGGAGTGAGTTGCCATTTTCTTCTCCAGGGGATCTTCCCAACCCAGGGATCAAACCCGGGTCTCTGGCATTGAAGGCAGACACTTTACCCTATACACTATACAATCACCTAAAGCACTTGTTAAAATAAAATCAACTAGGCCAAAGTACAGACATCCTGGTTCTGTAGTGTTTGAATGGGATCCAGAAATTTGAATTTTATGTAAATATCCTGAGTGATTCTAAAGCTACTGGATCTCAGAACACACTTGACAAACACTGAAAAGAATAATACTAACACTCATTAGAGTACAATCTCAGAACATTCTGAAGCATGAAGTCCTCACATTATGTTACAGAATAAAAAAGCCATGCCATCAAAAGCTTAACCCTACAGGAGTTTGGAGGTATTTTCTTAAGCACATTTGAAAAATAATCTACTAGTACTAAGGGTTTTTACATTAGTACTTTCAAACCCATCAACTTATTTTATATGAAAATGTTCTCTCATTATCTTCTTGGACCACTGCCATTTAATTATTTTTATCTTCTTTACTGTGATGATTTTTCATATCTAAAATGTTCCCTACTCCTGTTCTATGGTATAATCTAGAACATCTTAACTTTTTTTAGAATTCTTTCTAGAAAACAATTTGTTGAAACTTTTTTGCCTGATCTGATATCAAATTATAAGCAGACTGATAGTAACACAAGAATCTATCTGCTAATGTAGGAGATCCAAGAGACACAGGTTCAATCCCTGGGTAGGGAAGATCCCCTGAAGGAGGAAATGGCAATTCACTCCAGTACTTTCCTGGAAAATCTCATGGATGGAGGGATCTGGCCAGCTACAGTCCATGGGGTCACAGAGTTACACATGACTTAGTGACTAAACAAAAACAACAAAATCAATATTATGGGTTTCCCTAGTGACTCGGTGGTAAAGAATCCACCTGCCAGTGGAGGAGACATGGGTTTGATCTATGTGTGGAGAAGGAAATGGCATCCCACTCCAATATTCTTGCCTGGGAAATACCATGGGCAAAGGAGTTGGTGGTCTAGAGTCCATGGGGTTGCAAAAGACTCAGACATGACTTAGCAACTAAATAACAACAAAATCAATATTATACATTTTAATCTAATTATAGTACAATAATTACAGCTCTGGTGAAAAAAAGATCTCGTTTCTAATTAGGAATTTAGTTAGCCTGCATTAAAACTGGGAGATCCTTAGACCTATCTTAACAAAGTACATGATATTAAAAACTGACTTTTATAGAAAAAGAAATATAAATACCACAAGATATCATTTATATGTGAAATCTAAACTATGACACAAGCAAGCATCTTCAAAACAGAAACAGACTCATAGAAATAGAAAATAGACTTGTGGTTGCCAAGGGGGAGAGTTGAACCATAAAGAAAGCTAAGCACTGAAGAACTGATGCTTTTGAACTGTGGTGTTGGAGAAGACTCTTGAAAGTCCCTTAGACTGCAAGGAGATCCAACCAGTCCATCTCAAAGGAAATCAGTCCTGAATATTCATTGGAAGGACTGATGCTGAAGCTGAAGCACCAGTACTTTGGCCACCTGATGCAAAGAACTGACTCATTGGAAAAGACCTTGATGCTGGGAAAGATTGAGGCAGGAGGAGAAGGGGGTGACAGAGGATGAGATGGTTGGATGGATGGCATCACCGACTCGAAGGACATGAGTTTGAGCAAGCTCCAGGAGTTGGTGATGGACAGGGAAGCTTGGCGTGCTGCAGTCCATGGAGTCGCAAAGAGTCGGACACGACTGAGCAACTGAACTGAACTGAACTGTCAAGGAGGAGGGGTGGTGGGAGAGGATTGAATTGGGACTTTGGGATTAGTAGATGCAAACTGTTATATAGAGGATGGATAAACAACAAGGTCCTATTGTATAGCACAGGGAACTATATTCAATATCTTGTGATAAACCATCTTAGAAAAGAATGTAAAAAAGAATGTATATATATATATATATATATATACACATGTATATATAATTGACTCACTTTACTGTACAGTAGAAATTAACACAACATTGTATGCTGTGGCTTTTTTTTTTTTTTTTTCTGATTATATGGCCATCTCAGATGCCAAAGCTCCCCACTGACCCTCCTGTGAGAAGGTTTCATATTGTGTGGAAACTTTTCCTCCTTCACGACTCCCTTCGCAGGATGGGTCTCCATCCCTAAATCCTTTGTCTCTGGTTTCATCTTTTATATTTTGTCCTACCTTCTTTCAAAGAGATTGGGCTGCCTTTCTGGGTATCTAGTATCCTCAGCCAGTGTTCAGAAGTTGTTTTGTGGAAGCTGCTCCAGATTCAAATGATCTTTTGATGAATTTCTGGGGGAGAAAGTGGTCTCCCCATCCTATTCCTCCACCATCTTGGGACTGCCTTTCTTAACAGAACGTTGTAAATCAACTATGAAAGTGAAAGTGGTTCAATTATGTCTGACTCTTTGCAACCCCATGGACTATACAGTCCATGGAATTCTCCAGGCCAGAATACTGAAGTGAGTAGCCTTTCCCTTCTCCAGGAGATCTTCCCAACCCAGGAATCAAACTGGGGTCTCCTGCATTGCAGGCAGATTCTTTGCCACCTGAGCTATGAGGGAATAAAATATTAAAAATTATATACACAAAATTATCATAACAATCTTCATTATATATCTAATGCACCTAAGATGACAAAATTCTTTCCTAACAGGTTCATAACTTGCTATCAAATTATCCCTGCTTGGACTCATCCTCAGAGAGAAAATGCATTTTTTCCTTCCCCAAGTTATAAGAGAAATTCTTAAAATCGCCATGGGTGTGCTGTCCCATTTTGTGTTATAAACCTAAACACTTCTGATTACTTTTTGCTTCCTTATTTATTATCTTCTGGGGAAACAGATGTTCAAATTCATCTACATAATGAGTCTTCATATATTTGAAACAGACTATTATTACCAATTAACTGTGTAATGTTAACTATTGTACCCGTAACGCACAGAAAAACAGAATCTTACAGCACTGAAATTTAACAACACATAGGAATCAGCTGTGTGCTTTGGATGGAAATAAGGTTTTCTATCATCTATTTTAAGCAGTAGATTTTTGATAGTGTAAGATATGATTCTGAGAAGGAGCACTCTGAAGACACAAATTCTGTTTTTCCCCACACATCAATTGCTTTTTTATATCTACTGTTTCATTTACCATTTCCTGAAAACTTCCTGTCAGTTATCTAGAGAAAATCAAGACCTAGATTTTTTTCAGACCCTTTCATCGCCTCTGCAGAAGTATAATCTCACTCTGCTGTTACATATCCATATGTTACACACACAGTGTGTTGTTCATGCAGGCAGCAGCTCTGGATTTAAACATACTTTTGCATCCCTCTCCCTGAAGACACATCATAAGCTGCTTGAGGGTAATGGTGTTTGCCTGAGCCAGTAGGGCACTGCTGAGGATACAATAAGTTTCAATCATTCTTCCTAACCTAATTTTTAAGTCATTCACTACTTGTAATCAATTCACGTTATTCTGTCTTATCTTCCTCTCATACATTTCTTTTTCTGTGAGAATTTGTCTTTCAACTCTGCAGGAGTGCTACTTCCCAATTTGGGTATTTACCTCTCACTTATTTTTCTTCCTGCGGTTCTAAAAACCCTGTTATGTTTCAATGTCTGTATCACCTTGAAAACCATTCTCATTCAGTCTTTCCTAAGGGAATCTGCAAATGCAATATTAAAGCCTCACCATTTCCTATGAAATTGTTATTATTAAAATGACTGTCATTATTTTAGGCAGGTGAGAAAACGAAGGAATGAAGAGATTGAAACTACCCACATGTAACCAAGGTAGGTCCAAAAGTAGATATTTCTTTCCTGTTTGAATTCAATTCAGTTTTGGTACATCCACTTGATTTGTCTCCATATTTTTTGTGTTTATTTTTAAGAAGTTAAAATGTCACTTTATTCTGCGAATAGTCAATAGTAGGCAATAACTGCTCATTTCAACACTTGTTCTGTGTGACTTCATCATTCTTTGATGAGGCATCCTGACAGTGGAAATAGTGGAACAGCCTTGAACTTCTGCAGCAGTATTCAACAGGAGAAGAAAAGCGTATGTTTTGCCCTATCAGACACAATTCTGATTCTTTCCTCTATGACTTTAACTTTTCTGCTACCCTCTGTCTGGTTTTCTTCTGAAAAACACTCTACTCTCTGATAGGATGAGAAGTAAGTTTAGACATGAGCTAAGCCTTCCAAAGCCCATGATGCTTGCATAGCCTTCTCATAGTCATGATAAGCAATCATTCATAATGATTCACAGAAGAATCATAGCTTTAAAAAATGACCATGATAGTTTCCTTTGGGTACAGTCCTTGTCACAGATATATGTGTATGTGTGTGTGCATGCACACAAATGTATAAACATGGAAGTTCATATACATATGACGCTGATTCTACTTAAGATCCTCATTCTAAGAACCCACTTATTTCACAAATATCTTGTGATTATCATTTAATATCAAGCCCTATGATATGCATTGAGGATACAATGAGATCATTGCTTATTACTTCCTAAAATTGGCAGTAATGTTCACCAAACATCCAGAGACAAATATATATTTGAAAATTATGAAAGTGAACTAAGAAGAAAAATTGGAGCATTGTATAAGAGATAATTAAAAGAGAATTTAGATGAAGAAGTTTCCTTGAAAAAGCAAAACTGAAACTGACACTGCAGGGATATGATGCAGCTGAACTGCAGATAAAATATAGTTTCAGACAGCAGACCTAGCCTGCTTAAAGTCCCTGAAGTAAGGAAGACCATGTCTTATAGGAACATCAGGAAGGACTCTGAGCCTGGGAGATGATGCTTAAGAGAAGTCTGAGGACCCTACAGGGCTGTGTAGGATGCAATTAGCATTTGGAAGTTTTATCTTAAGTGCAATGGAAAGGCCTTGAAAAGTTTAGAGTAGAAAGACAGCATGATTTATACTTAAAGAAAATCTATATTGTGTATTAACACATTATATATGGAATCTAGAAATGGTATTGATGAACCCATTTGCAGGGCAGAGACAGACAGCAGACTTAGAGAATGGAGACTTAGAGGCTTGTGGACACAGTGAGGGAAGGAGAAGTGGGATGAATTGAGAGAGTACCATTGATATATATACACCACAGTGTTTAAAATAGATAGCCAGTGGGAAGCTGCAATATTACACAAGGATTTTAACCTGGTGCTCTGCGATGATCTAGAAGGATAGTTTGGGAGTGGGGGTGGGGTGGAGATGGGAGGGAGGTTCAAGAGGAAGGGGATATATCTATCTATCTATCTTCATATGGGGTCTCCTTTATTGCAGGCAGATTCTCTATCAGCTGAGCTACCAGGGAAGAATCTGCCTGTAATGTAGGAGATCCCGGTTTGATTCCTGGGTCAGGAAGATCCCTTGGAGAAAGGACAGGCTACTCAATCCAGTATTCTTGGGATTCCCTGATGATTCAGATGGTAAAGAATCTGCCTGCAATGCAATGCAGGAGACTTGGGTTCGATCCCTGGGTTGGGAAGAAACCCTGGAGGAGGGCATGGCCACCCACTCCAGTATTCTTGCCTAGAGAATCCCCAGGAACAGAGGAGCCTGGTGGGCTACAGTCTCTGGGGTTCCAAAGAGTCAGACATGACTGAGCGACTAAGCACATTACACCACACATATATATATGTACTTATGGCTCACATGCTTTATTGTACAGCAGAAACCAATACAGCATTATAAAGCAATCATTCTCTAATTAAAAAGAAAAAGAAAATCTTAGTATAAGTTAATGATGACTGAAATAATAACATAAGTGAAAGGAAAGAAATAACTCTTTTAAGACGGTCATCAAAGCTTATCTGCTGGAGACCATTTTGATTTTGGTGTCAGATATTACTTCCCCTTCCCTTCAGTGTGGATGAGATTTCTCATTAGCTAAAGTCAATAAACTAATAATATTTGTACTTATAAGAGGAATATAGGGAAATCATTCATGTCAACCTGGGGAGACACTGCATAGTGATCTTTACAGAATGAAATTTGGTTAGATATTTGTGTTTACTTACATTTATCTTGTCTAGATTCTTATGGAAATGAATGTTAAGGGCAGATACTGAACATGAACAAGACTCACATTTGAAGTTATTATAAAATTACCAATCTGCTGTCAGTGTAGATATTTACAAACATTTGACATATTAAAAAAGTAAAGACAGCCACATTGTTTAGTAATACTAGTTTTTAAAATATGAGATGTTTTTGGTGCTATAAATTATCTGCATCTGCACAGGTCATTTCCCTACAGATAAGTATAGGTCACAGCTAGTCTTAAAACTTATCTTACTTTCTTACTTTTATCATTTTTTTTTTTACTTTCACTGCTAACTCTATGGAAAAATAGCTTAAATGCCCCAACTGGCATCATGAAAGTAAGTTTTTGCCCTAATTTCAGCATTTACAAAAGCAGCTTTCTCACCAAGCACCACCCCATCCATTCTGAAGATTTTCCTCTTTATTTCATGGCTTCCTTATTAATATCTACAAATAGATTTGCCAAACTGCTCCCCACACAGAATCAAGACTCAGGGTTTTTCTTCACATTTTTAAAAATGTGAACCATGTTTAAAGTCTTCATTGAAAAAACAATATAGTTTCTGTTTTATGTTCTGCTTTTTTGGCCACAAAGCCTGTGGGATATTAACTCCCTGACCAGGGATCAAACTTGCACCCTCTGCATTGGAAGGTAGGACTTTTAAATGCTGTACCATCACACAAGTCCTAAAATCCACTTTAAAATCAGCTGCCATAACTGAAAAAGTCATTATGGACTATGTGAGCCCTTTTTACTTTACTGCCACCTAGAGTATCTAAATGGATTCCCTATTAATTGCCCCTTTGCCCATAATCTTTCTCTTTTTGATTTTATCATTTATGTAACTTTCATGTTTATTTTTCCCAATTATTGAAGACATCAAAAGCCTGTTTAGAAAAATACATCCTAGATCCTTCATATGAATTTCAAAGCAGTTCAGGTCCAACTTGTAGGGAAAGAGCAAATTAGGCAAGATGGCATGGTCAGGCTCTCTCACCCCAAGGCCTCTCACTCTTGCCTCACACGACAGCAAAATAATGCTCAAACTTCTCCAAGTCAGGCTTCAACAGTATGTGAACTGTGAACATCCAGATGTTCAATCTGGAAAAGGCAGAGGAACCAGAGATCAAATTGCCAAAATCTGCTGGATCATCGAAAAAGCAAGAGAGTTCCAAAAATCATCTACTTTTGCTTTATTGACTATGCCAAAGCCTTTGTCTGTGTGTATCACAAAAAACTGGAAAATTCTGAAAGAGATGGAAATACCAGACCAACTGATCTGCCTCCTGAGAAACCTGTATGCAGGTCAGGAAGCCACAGTCAGAACTGGAGATGGAACTACAGACTGGTTCCAAATTGGGAGAGGAGTACGTCAAGACTGTATATTGTCACACTGCTTATTTAACTTATATGCAGAGTACATTATGCAAAATGTTGGGCTGGATGAAGCAGAAGCTGGAATCAAGATTGCCGGGAGAAATATCAATAACCTCAGATATGCAGATGACACCAAACTTAAGGCAGAAAGTGAAGAAGCACTAAAGAGCCTCTTGTTGAAAGTGAAAGAGAAGAGTGAAAAAATTGACTTAAAGCTCAACATTCAGAGAACTAAGATCATGGCATCCAGTCCCATCACTTCATGGCAAATAGATGCAGAAACAATGGAAACAGTGGCTGACTTTATTTTTTTGGTCTCCAAAATCACTGCAGATAGTGACTGCAGCCATGAAATTAAAAGATTTTGCTCCTTGGAAGAAAAGCAATGACCAATCTAGACAGCATATTAAAACACAGAGACATTACTTTACCAACAAAGGTCTGTCTAGTCAAAGCTATGGTTTTTCCAGTGGTCATGTGTGGATGTGAGAGTTGTACTATAAAGAAACCTGAGCACAGAAGTATTGATACATTTGAACTGTGGTGTTGGAGAATACTCTTGAGAGTCCCTTGGACTGCAAGAAATCCAACCAGTCCATCCTAAAGGAAATCAGTTCTGAATATTCATTGGAAGGACTGATGCTTCTGAAGCTGAAACTCCAATACTTTGGCCACCTGATGTGAAGAACTGACTTATTGGAAAAGACCCTGATTCTGGGAATGATTGAAGGTGGAAGGAGAAGGGGACAACAGAGGATGAAATGGTTGGATGTCATCACCAACTGGTTGGACATGAGTTTGAGTAGGCTCCAGGAGTTGGTGATAGACAGCGACGCCTGGAGTGCTGCAGTCCATGGAGTCGCAAAGAGTCAGACACAACTGAGCGACTGAACTGAACTGAACAGTTTAGATCACTTATAGCCCTGCACATGCACGTCACCAGGTACTTAACTTGGACTTGGGATACTTTTGATATATAAGCTCCACCTGGAAAAACCTAGGTGGTTGTTTGAAATATGTCTGTATGAGCTTCACCATGAAAGCCCTGGCTGCTACTGCATTGGGGTACATTAGAGCAACATGATAGTTGTGTTACGTGAGGTTATATGATGGCTCAAATATGGCTACGTTATGGTTATGTTGTGGCTGGTGCTATGACAGCTGTGTCAGCCCAGAGAGGGGCTGTGTTATGGCCGCCACGCCAGACAGGAGAGAATAAATGTGTCTGCAGTTCCTATGGCTCCTAGTGTTTTTTTCTAGCCTCTTAGATAGAGCCTTGTCTACTTTGGGTTCAGCAAACAGTGCAGACAGTGTGAACAGTGTGACAATTGGCATCAGGAACAGGATCATTGAGACAATTGGACTAGTCGGCAGGACACCCAGCAGGTAGAAAAACCTGTGGCTCCAGTGGAGGGAGGAAGCCAGTGGTCACCATGTAGCACATGGTGGTGCCTTGTGGCCACGATCCTCTTGGAGCTTGGTGGAATTCCAACTCAGGGATCACCAGATAGCACTGACGTAGCATTACAGGAGGTGAGTTTCCATTTGCCAAACAAGATGGCATGGACTGCTGCTGGCACCATAGGGTGGATTTTCTGGACTACTCTGAAGGTAAATATGGATCACACCCCACACTATGCTGCACTGGTGCACAGTATTCAGAGAAGCTTGGAAAACTAGAGCAATGTACATTGGCATAAGAGCAAGAACCCCATGGCTTGAAGAACCCAGCAGCTCTGACAGCGAGATGGTAAGTGATGGTGATGATGAACATTATGAGACTAAGGTCCTGAGACTGCAGGTTCCCACTTGGCAGTGAGGACCATTGTACAGCAGAAAGTGAGGCATGGGTAGCCTATGGCCTGGGGTGGGGGCATCCTCAAGGGGCCCTCAATGTGACTGACTTCATGATGTATTGATCATATACTCAGGCAGAGTTGATTGACTTGGGTATGTGGTTTCGGCAAAAACAAGGGAAACCCTTGGAAGCATGGCTTTTGTGACTTTGGGACACAGGATTAGACAGTATCATATGAGTTGGAGACTCACCTCTGGTTGAGACAAAGGTTGCAGAATGCTAGGCGACTCATGCAAGGTGCACCTAATCAAGAAAACACCCTCATGGAATGGATTAATGCTGCCATCTGCAATGTGTGGTAAAATATGAGAGGGTTCCCGGATACTGTGGGTGAATGATATACTTATGCCAAGTGGTGAGAGAACTGGGTATGAAGCAGTCGATGTTTAACCCAAGTACTTAAGGCCCAGATGACGAGCATTTTACTGGCAGCATTCAAGACGCCATTTTGAACAATGCCCTGTCTACCTCTTTTGAATCCCTGGCTGCTATTTTTGCACCCTATGTGGGGCGCCCCACCTAGGACTTGACCTCAATAGCGGCTCACTTGGGAGAAATAGAGGGACTGTGGCAGGCAAATGGAATTAGCAGTGAAGTGAAGTGAAGACCCTGAAGGGGGCCCAAGCTGTCACCCCACCCGGGTGACAACAATGCAAATGTGGGCTGATTTTCTGGCAGCAGGATTTGACAGAAATAAAATTGATAAACAGCCCAGTGCTCTGCTCCTAGAGCTATGGAGGCAACTGAGACTAGAGCAGCAGTTTACCAAATTTGGGAAGCACCCACAGCAAGATATATGGGCAGTTCAGTTAGAAGATTACATGGTGCCCGAGGATGTTCCTTTCGATGATGCCCTTTTCTGCTTTGAATAGAACTCAGACCAAGGTGCCCTCCTGTAGAGCCCAAGCAGGGACTGGAGGCCCCATGTAGAACTTGCAATTCACTGGTCACTAGCTAATGTACAAAGAGTAATGGCTCTGGTTGTCACTGGTGCCAAATGCAGTCTTGCTTATGGCAAACCAGAGTAGTTTCCTGGTCCTAGTGCATATGTTGATGGCTATGGCAGCCAAATTATGCAGATTTAGACTGTAAAGATTTAAGCTGTATCCTAGATTTAAAACAGTGTACTGTAAAGGTTGTGTCCTGTGATGTGCTACTAACCTCTGATTCTCTTGTAGATTTAGAACAGTATGAAAGCATTTGGAATCATGTGGGTGAGCTCTGTATACCACAAAAAAATCCCCTCTTTGAAGGGATGGGCCCAACATCTGGGGGTTTTGCAGGTCCTTAATAAAACCCTACATGGGTGGAGGTTCCCCTGTGGAGACTTTCCTGCAATTTCACAGGGACAAGTGGTGGACTGGATTTGACCATGGAAGACAGAGGCACTCCACAATTGGTGAGTGGCTCTTCTAGCCCCATGAGGGCAAGGATTGCAATGTGAGTTCCAGGTGATATCTGGTGTTGGGTTTTGCTATGTGTTGGGGAATGTAACTGTTGTTGCAGCACCTACTGCTGTTGCAAGATGTAAGTTCAAGGGTCAGCGTTACTCACCAAGGGAATATCCTGGAAGATGGATTGTGTGTAGATTGTGAGGTGAGAGACCCTGAAGGGGTGGAGTGCAGGGAAAGAACAAATTAGCCAAGATGTAATGATCAGGCTCCCTCACCCCATGCCCTCTCACTCCTGCCCCATGTTATGTAAATAATGATTATATAACAGCTGAGATCACTTATAACACTGCACACGCACATCACTAGGTATTCGTTTGGACATGGGCTACTTTTGATACACAAGTTCCACCTGGAAAAGCCATGGGGGTTGTGTGCAGTATTATGTCTGCCCGCATGCGCTTCACCATGAAAGCTCTGGATGCTGCTGTATTGGGGTTACATTGGAGCGGCATCATGGTTATGTTGTGTGAGGTTATGTTATGGCTCCGCCATGGCTACATTATGTGTTAGCCAGGAGAGAGGCTGTGTGATGGCTCCTGTACCAGCCAGGAGAGAATAAACGTGTCTGTAGTTCCTATGGCTCTTGGTATCTTCTTTCAGCCTCTTAGTTCAAGCCTTGCCTACCCTGGATTCAGCGAACAGTTCAGACAGTGTGAACAGCAAGACAACTGGCATTACAAATAGGATCAGTTTAGACAACTGTAAACTATTTTTCCAACTTCACCTACCAATAGGCTTTTCACATGTTGTGTTGTTCACCCCCCAAGGGAACTTGCCCTTTTATTTTATTTTTTTTTTCATTTATTTTTATTAGCTGGAGGCTAATTACTTCACAACATTGCAGTGGGTTTTGTCATACATTGACATGAATCAGCCATGGAGTTACATGTATTCCCCATCCCGATCCCCCCTCCCACCTCCCTCTCCACCCGATTCCTCTGGGTCTTCCCAGTGCACCAGGCCCGAGCACTTGTCTCATGCACCCAACCTGGGCTGGTGATCTGTTTCACCCTAGATAATATACATGTTGTTCTCTCGAAACATCCCATCCTCGCGTTCTCCCACAGAATCCAAAACTCTGGTCTGCACATCTGTGTCTCTTTTTCTGTTTTGCATATAGGGTTATCATTACCCTCTTTCTAAATTCCATGTATATGTGTTAGGAACTTGCCCTTTTAGGATGTATTACACATCTCTCTGCTTCCTCTCTTAGGTTGTTGTTGTTATTGTTCAGTTCCTAAGTTGTAATTGACTCTTTGTGACCCCATGAACTGCAGCACGCCAGGCTTCCCGTCCTTCACTGTCTCCTAGAGTTTGCTCAAATGCATTGATTCATTGAGTCACTCTTAGGTTGAGTGCCTGATAAAGAGAGCCTGAGACCAATACTCTTGGGAAGCAGTATTCCCTGGAGAAAGAAAGTACAATAGACTGAACGCTTTATCTGGCCTTCCCCTCTCACATTGGTATGCTGAAATCTAATTCCCTAATGACATTAGGAGGTAGGACATTTGGGGTGTTATTAGTTCAGGAGAGTGGAGCCCTCATGAATGGGATTTGTGTCCTTATGGAAAAGACCCCTGGAGGTGCCTTGTCCCTTACTTCTTCTACCTGTGAGGACACAGTGAGACCACCCTCTGTGGCCAGGATGTGGGCTCTGATCTGCCAGAACCTTGATTTTGGATCTGCCAGCCTTCAGAATAATAAAAAATAAATAAGCTACCCAGTCTGTGGTATTCTTGGTATAGCAGCCTGAATAGGCTAAGACAGTGAGTAAAGGAAATAATACAAATGCATAGCTCCTTTTTTTGTCTTTAAAGTGCATATTGGTTTGTTTTTTCAACCAGCATTTAGCACTTATTTTCTTCTATCTTCTTTTATAATGAGTTACAAATATGTAGTGAAATCTTTAGGAACAAAGACACTCTTTTCGTTATCTATTTTTATATTCATTCCACCACAGGTCTAAGTCAAAATCTCTATAACGCAGGCAAAATTTTCTAAATAAAATGTATTGTCAGGAAAAGTGAATATTTTACAGGAAGTTTTAAGAGTAGTAATCTTATTTTCTGGAAAAAACCATTATATATTTTACATTTCAATGTTATATTTATGGTTACGGATTTAAGGTCTTCTTTTGTATTTTATGTCAACCCTTTCAAAAATCATCATTTTTGTCATTTGGTATTTTTCCAAGATTAACTACACTAGACATTCATGTTTTATTCTATAGCAAAATTGAAAGCTATTAGACATAAAATTCACACAATTAAAGAGAGTCTCAGAAGGTCACCTTAGCCCAAGTGCTAAGTGGAACTGAAGCCTTTCTCAAATGATTCACAAAGGTAATTGTCTACTTGCTCCATTTATTTTTTTAAAAAACAAGCCACCATTCCAATATTTTATAACTTTTATAGGCTTTCTTTATACATGCAAAACTATAATAGATCGGTTTTTTCTGCTTTCTGGGCCTTTCTGACATAATTTAGATTCTCACTGACTTTTATAATGTAAATAAAAAACCTATTTTTACAAATCTTTCTTAACTGGTTTAATTTTTAAATAGGCTAATTTTATTTTCCCCTTGATTTTAGAAAAAATAATTTATTTTTTATTCATTTTACTGAACTTTTTATTTTGAGATACTAAAGCTTCCCCTAAAGTTGTAAGAAATAATGTCCTTTAATCAGTTTTCCCTCATGATAATATCTTGAAATGTCACAAGCTCAATACTGAAACTGATTCAGCCAAGACATGGACAATTTCCATCACCACAAGCAACCTTAACTACTACCACTGATAAGAATACTATATATATGGAATCATACACTATCCAGCCTTTGCACTGGCTTTTTGCACTCAATAGAATTCCCTTGACATTCATCCAGTATCTTGGAGCTATCAAAACTTCATACTTTTTTTGAATGTTGAATAAAATTCCATGGTACAGATGTACCAGTTTGTTTAACCATTCACCCAATGAAGGCCCTCTAGGTTATTTACAGCTTTGGATTTTACAAATAGAGTTACTAAAATATTCATGTACAGGTTTTTGTGTGGACAGAAATCTTCACTTTTCTGGGAAAAAAGCTTAGGAGTGTAATTAGTGGGTCACATGAGAATTGCATGTTTATTCTTTTTCATGATGCTGTCAGACTATTTTCAAGTGTGGTTGTACCATTTTACAAAGCTATCTGCAAAAGTGTACCAGTGAGCAAGCTTCTCTGCATTCTTACACGCTTTTAGGTGATACAATTTTTTATTTTAGCCATTCTTATTGTATGTAGTACTTTTTACTTTTGCTTTAACTTGCATTTCTCTAATGACTAATGATATTGAACATTTCTTTGTGTGCTTATCTGCCATCTTCATCACTGAAATGCATCTTCATATATTTTCCCATTTTCGAATTGGGTTGTTTATCTTTTTAACATTGAGTTTGGAGAGCTCTTTATATGTTCTAGATACAAATCCCTTTTCATATGTCATTTGCAAATATTTTCACCCATTTTGTAGCTTGACTTTTTATTTTTTTATAGAGCACAACTATCTTTTGATGAAGTTCAATTTTCCAGTTTTTTGTTTTATGAATCGTTTTTGTGTGGCTCAGATGGTAAAGAATCTGCCTGCAATTCAGGAGGCCTGGATTCAATTCCTGGGTCAGGAGGATCCTCTGGAGAAGGAAGTGGCAACCCACTCCAGTATTCTTGCCCGGAGAATTTCATGGACAGGGAAGCCTGGCAGGCTACAGAGTCCATGGGATTGCAAAGAGTCAGACATGACTAAGTGACTAACACACTTTTTTGTGTGAAGTTGGACAAATCTTGCCTTAACCCCAAATTCTGAGGAATTTCTCCTACTTTCTCCTGAAAGTTTTATAGTTTTACATTTAATTACACAATTCACTTTGAATTAAATTGTGTATAAGTTGTAAGACTGAGGTAAGAATTTTTTTCACTTTTTGGCCCAGAAATGGCAAATTATAGTACCATTTGTTGAAAAGGTTATCCTGTCTAATTTTAATTACTGTATCACCTTTACTGAAATCAATTTAGTACACTTGTGTTTTGGGTACTTTTTTTCATTCTCTTGATCCATGTGTCTATCCTTCCACCAATACCACAGACTCATGGTTACTGCTACTATTTAATAAGTTTTGAAATCAAATAATTGATTCCTCAAAATTTCCTCTTCTTTTTCAAAATAGTTTTCTTCTATATCAGTTTGTGGAGAATTGACATCTTTACTATGTCTCTTCCAATCCATGAACATGGTATGTCTTTCATTTATTTAGATATTTCAAATTTTTTCCCCAACATTGCACAGTATTCAGCACACAAATTCTATATGTATTTTATTAGATTCATACCTACATATGTAACTTTTTGAAGAATTGTGAATGGATTTATACTTTTCAGTTTTTACATGTTCATTGTTATATAGAAATGCAATTGATTTTCATGTGTCAACCTTCTCTTCTACATCTTTGTTGAACTAATTCATAGGTTATAGGAGGTCTGAGGGTGTTTAGAGGGGGGGATAATACATTTCTTGAGACTTTATACACAGTCAACCAAGCCATCTACAAATCAGGGCAGTTTTAATTTTTTCCTTTCTAATCCACATACTTTATGTTTTCTTTTCTTCTTTATTGGTTAAAACTTCCAAAACCATGTTGAAAAAGAGTGGTAAGTGTGGGCTTCTTTGTCTTATTCTCAATCTTAGAAAGCATTCAATCTTTCAACATTAGGTATAATGTAAATTGTAGGGTTTTTATAGATGCTTTTTGTAGAGTTGATGGAATTTCCCTATTTACCAGACACTTTACCATCATAGCAATGAAACCTTTCCAGAAATTGAGCAAAACATTCTCTAGGCCTATGTTGAGAAGAAAAATCATGTAATTTTGATGATTCTCTCAGTCTAAACTAAGAAGTGTTATTAGACAATAAACAAAAATAAAAAAGAAATGTGAAATAAAATGATGAAACTGAGGAAATGAATGTACCTTCAACATAAGGTGAAGTCATCATCATAAGACTGACTCCTATGTAACATTTATGTTATATTAGATGCAGTGGATATATATCCATTAAATACAACACTTTGATAAAACATATGGAAACCCATAATATCAAATGTATTGATGAAGGAAAGCTAGAATAGAGAGTTAAAGCACAGAATATGGGAGACAGATTTTAAAAAGCTTAAAACATTCATCTCTAACAAAGTAGATAAATTTATGACACAATGACTGTCTCTAGATGAAATGTTTTTCTAGGTAAGTAAAGTGTTCATCTTACTTTAAAAATGATGAAAATTTCCCATTCTTTACTGTTCAGTCACTGTGGTAATAGAGTTGATTTCAGACTGAAAGATCTCTTTGTCTTTTCAACATGAAATAAAGACATAATCAACCTTGTTATAACAAATGTTTTCACACTGACTACACCAGCTTTACAAGGATAAGAAGAAAGTAGCAGAACTAGTTACATTCCAAGTTATCAAAGACTGGTATTAGCAAAAGTCAGTCATAATTAAAATAGCAAGAAATTAGATATCTAATGGATATTTGTGGAATAAATAATCAAATGATTATAATCTGAAGTATTATTAGAGAAAAACAACCTGATTCACACAAAAATTAGGATGTTTCCATAAGATGGTGGATTGAATAAAGTAGAGTAAAATTGATAATAGACAGTAAAGTGCTTTGTTATCTATAGACAGTTATCAGTTTACTGAGTGTAGTGTGTGTTTCAGTAACATTTAACAGCAAGTGTAGCTCAGCTGGTAAAGAATCTGCCTGCAACACAGGAGATCCCAGTTTGATTCCTAGGTCAGGAAGATCCACTGGAGAAAGGATAGGCTACCTACTCCAGTATTCTGGCCTGGAGAATTCCATGGACTGTATAGTCCATGGGGTCACAAGAGTTGGACAAGGTTTTCACATTGTTTCACAAGAGTTGGACATTTTCACATTCAACAGGGAAGGGAAAACAACTGGACTACACACACAATTCCTTGCTTCAGTTACCTGTCAACCATGGCTGCAGCTGTCTGGGCCAGTTGTCCAATGTAGCCTGAGTCCCAGTGTGGTAGAAGAATGCCAGTAAAGCCATCAACCCATTGAAGGACTCAGTACGCTAGCAGAAACCAAGTAACATGGTGAATCTGGCACCCATGTGTGCAAAGAAAACCACTAATGGTGTCTGCTCAAAATCCCACTGTTTCCTTCTCACTCACCTAATTATATAACCCTTCCCTTGCGAACTCTAATAATCTGGTGCCGGGAGCCAACACACAAGACCCTACCCATGACAAGGCCATAAGGGAGAAAGCATGATGGGCAAGGCGAATCAGGTTTTCAGGGGTTTTGAAAAGGTCAGTTCATGAGACCCTACCCCTAAGAAGGCCAGAAGGGAGAAAACTTGACGGGCAAGGCAGATCAGGTGTTCAGGGGTTTCAAAAAGGCCAGCTCACGAGATCCCACCCATGACAAGGTCACGAGGAGAAAGCCTGACAGGCAAGGCAGATCAGGTTTTCAGGGATTTCGAAAAGCTGTCCCCGGCGCTCACGTTAAAGATGATATCTGTCTTTCTGATGCCTGCCTCAATGGACTACTCCCTAATTTCTGTGACACAGGCAGGAAGGCCTTCCCCAATCTCTTCCCAAATAAGAATCAATTTAGAACTTTAATCAATAAGTTTCCTAGGTGGTGGTATTTTATGAGATTATCCAGGGTGAAAAATGTTTTAATTTAAACTCCTTTGCTGGTAGTTTGTTAGCCAAATGCACTTATACCCTTGGTACTAATATGCATGATTGCTTATAATGTCCTAATCATAAAATAGCATAAAGAACCTGATTATATAAAGGCCCTAATAGACATAGAGCCTTTTTAAGGGGTAAAGGAGTCCTATTAGAAAACATAAGAAAAATTATTCTATAGGTGGTTATTGGGTTGAGATTTGCTTGCTGTGTTTTGCTTGCTGTGTTTTTGCTTTTAATGTGCTAAGGTTGTGTTATAGAAACCATTGTTAATATAGTTAAAGATCTAGAGAAATAAGGACTTAGCCCTAGTGTGGTAACAATGAGATGGTTGTTAATTATCAGCCAGGAGTGCTAGGCAGAAGATGCCTCACCAAAGTCACAGAGTCAGTGTGGGGTAAACATCTTAGATAAACCCAACTGACAACTTTTGCAGAAAGATTAATTTTTGTATTAACAAGAATATAATTATACTCTGTACTAGTTCCCTATGAGACTGCTACCTTTCAGTTAAGGTCACCATAGAAACAGAAAATAGGTTTACATTCACCTGACCTGCATTAAATGTTAATAGGCCCCAAGGCCAGAAGATAATATACAAGACCCTCATAAACAAAGAAGTATGCAGAAAACACCCTGGTTTTGTGAAGGACAAGCTGACGTAATGTTAAACTATCTTCCCCTTAGAAATGTACTAACTTAGGGTATAAAAGCTGTGGTAAAAAATAAAGCATTGCCAGACTCTGCACCCCCCATCTGGTCACTCTCTCTCTCTCTCTCTCTCTCTCTCTCTCCCCTTGCAGACTTGGCCCTATCAAGGCTGGTCTCACATGTCTTCTCTCTCTTTCTCTCTTTCGCTGACACTGTTCATCCTGAGGGTACCCCCTGGATCCTGCTGAGGCTGGACCCCGGCAATCTGGTCTTCTTAAGTTTGGCTTTCCAAGACTTATTCTGCTTTTCATTATTCATTATGCTTCTTCCCTAAATATTTAGGAAGTATTTTGCTTCTAGTCCTGTTTTCTTAGTTGCCAGCATATGGGAATATCTATCATGAGTAGGTATTTGTCATGTTGTTTAGATTTTTTGAATCTTCGGAGTGTCTGTGATCAGTAGTTTTCTTAAAATTTCACAAAAATCTATTAAAAGTGAGCTTAAGGGTTGATGTCCTGTCCTGATCAAGATGGAGAAACCGGGATCAGACTTATCTTTGTGCCTTGAAAGGTAAAGCAACTGATAAGGACCTACTGTACAGTACAGGGAAGTATAGTCCATATCTTATAATCACTCATGCTGGAAAAGAATTTGAAAAAGAATATATATATATGCCTCATTGGTGGCTCAGGTGATAAAGGTAAAGAATTCATCTGCAATGCAGGAGACCTGGGTTCGATTTCTGGGCTGGGAACTTCCCCCAAAGAAAGAAATGACAACACAGTCCAATATTCTTGCCTGGGGAATCTCATGGACAGAGAAGCCTGGTGGGCTACAGTTCATGGGGTCACAAAGAGTCAGACATGACTTAGTGACTAAACCACCACCAACACTGAATCACTTTACTATATACCTGAAACATTGCAAATCAACTATACTTCAATAAAATAATTTTTTAAAAGATTAAAAAATAAATTGAACTTAAGAATTTATTTCACAAGACAGTTGATATCAGGGAATGGAGGATTGCAACTCCTAAAAGAGGGTAAATAAGTGAGATTAGTCCCTGTTTTGCAGCTCACTTACTGTGGATAGTTTTTAGGACATAGTGCAGACAGTGGCAATCCAGAGTCTGGACTCTCAGGACATGAACTTGGATGTCCTGGGAGGACAAGGTGGCCAGGAGTTCACAGGGGAGAGTCTTAGGGGGAGGAGAGGTCTCAGAGGAAATACACCAAACATCTACAGAGGAACTGCCTTGGGTTTTCATTTCAGCACTAATCAGCACACAGGATGAGCAAACTATCTAAGTTCTCAGAGAACCATGGGGAAAAGAAAATAGTGCCTGGAGATCAAACAGGGCCAAGAGTAGTGCCTGTTTCTAATAGCCTGAGTGGAATACCTCAAAAAGAATGTGGTATGAGTCAGAGTGATAGGATTGCTTCATTACCATGGGATAAAAATTAACTCCAGACTTAATGGTGCATTGATCTTGCCTCACAAATCCTAAAACCAAGACTCCAAAGGAATAAACTGATTCCTAGTAACTTAGCTGTGGTTTCAGGATACAGAAAATAATATTTACAAAACATACCATCTCCCCAAACTTAGCACCCAAAAAGGTAAACTTTACAATGTCTGACATTTGATTTAAAAAAAATTATCAGGTATGCTTACAAAGAAGCAAGAAAAAAAAACAACCCATTAAGAAGAAACCAGAAATGACACAGATCATAGAATTAGTAGTTAAGAACATTAGGAGATGAACATTAGTCCTGAATATTCATTGGAAGGACAGATGCTAAAGCTGAAACTCCAATACTTTGGCCACCTGATGTGAAGAGCTGATTCATTTGAAAAGACCCTGATGCTGGGAAAGATTGAAGGCAGGAGGAGAAGGGGACCACAGAGGATGAGATGGCTGGATGGCATCACTGACTCAATGGACATGAGTTTGAATAAACTCCAGGAGTTGGTGATGGACAGGGAGGCATGGCATGCGCAGTCCATGGGGTCGCAAAGAGTCAGACATGACTGAGTGACTGAACTGAACTGAACTGAGACTGCAGGAATAAAGGATCAGTGTATTGAAGACACAGCTAAGAACACTATCCAATGAAACAGAGGGATAAAATATTCTGAAAAAAAGTCAATGTAGTTTAATAAAACTTCATGTGGCCAAAATATGCATAATTGATACCTCCAAAATTAAGTGAGGATGACAAATATATGTGTAATTATATATACATATTTTTCAATTAATGGCAATTTACTTCAAAGTTTGATGAAAGCTGTGATCTGGCATGTCAAAAAATTTCAATGAATACAAACACAAAAATATAAAGTATACATATCACAATGAATTGCTTAAAATCAGTGATAAAGAGTAAAGGTTGAAAGTAGTTCATGAAAGAGACATTTCATGAACAAAGATGAAAGTGACAGATTTTTGGTCAGAAACAATGTAAGGGATGAGATAGCTTGGATTATTATCTACAGCTTATCAAATATATATTAACTTAGAATTTTAAAGTAAAATAATATATATTTCTCAAAAAAGGTGAAATAAAAATTTACATGCACAGAAAAGCAGAAATCATTAATTATCAGCAGATCTTCACTATAATAAATGCTAAAAGGAGAACTATAAAGAATAATAAATGATACAATATGTAATCTGTATCTACCCAAAGAAGAGTACAGGAAATGGTAACCGAGAGATAATTTCACAACATTTGTCCTTATTTAAATATCCCTAAAATATATTAACTGTATAGAGCAAAAAATAATGGCATAATATGGTACTTATGCTAAAACATGTCACAATAACAACACAAAGATCAGAAAAGAGAAAAATAAATATTCTATTAAAAGAAGGTTCTTATTTTATATATGAAGGACTATATTATCCCTTGAAGGTAGACTATATGTTAATATGTATACTGGAAATCCTAAAGCATCACTGAGGGAACACAACAAAACAATGTATCTCAGAAGTCAAAAAGAAAATTTCATTTTATTATTTCTATAGTCTAAAAAAATTCTAAATATTAATAAGCATAGAAAATAGAAAAGAGAAATAAAACACATGTAACAAATGTAAAATATATAGTAAGATAGTAAATGTAAACCCCACCATATCAATAGATATATTAAATATCTAACTGCCCCAATTAAAAAGTAGAGATTATGAAGTTGGAATAAAATCAAGACTCAACTATATCCTGCCTATAGTGAATCTGCTTTATTTTTACTTTATTTGTTGGCCATGGTCCTCAGTTTATGGGATTAGTTTCCTGACCAAGGGTTGAACCCAGGCCCTAGGAGTGAAAGTGTGAAGTCCTAACCACTGGACTGTCAAGGAACTCCTGAAACCAATACAAATATAACGCTACAACTAATTTAAAGTATGGGAAATGTATGCATACCAATACTAACCAAAGAAAATTAGAGTGGCTATATTAGTATCAGAGGCGATAAATTTCAGAGCAAAAAAAAAAACTTTTCCAGGATCGGAGAAGTTCAATTCATCAAGGAACTGCTCATTTACTCAATGACAGAAATTCAAAAGACATGAGGCAAGAGCTCTTAGATCTGCAAGAGGAAATAGAAACACTCATAGTGATGGATATTTAGACACCTCGTCTCAATAACTGATAGGGCAACTAAATAACCAATAAAAATATAGACTCGAACAATTGTCAACCAACTTTATATATACTGATTACTACTCATAACCTGCTGAGTTAAATTCTTTTCAACTCAGACTGCTTATCAAGATAGATCACATCTGGGCCTTAAAAAAAATCTCAGTACATTTAAACATACTCAAGTCATACCAAAGTATCTACTCAGATCACAAAGGAATTCAATTTGAAATCAGAAACAAAAAGATATCCTAATAGCTCCCAAATATTTGCAAATAAAATAGCATACCACTAAATAACCACTGTATCAGGAAAAAATTAAAAGGGGAATTAGAGAGTGTTTGAATTGAATAAAAGTAAAAATGCAAGTCAAACTTTGTGAGGTGAAGTTAAAGCAGTGCTTAAAAGGAATATATAGAGAAAAATACTTCTATTACAACAAAAGAAAAATCTAAAATTAATGACTTCAGATTTCAGTTCAAGAAAAATAAAGAAGGGCTAGCAAAGCCAAAAGTTGCAGAAGAAAGGGCTAAATTTAGTTTTCAATTTCCTAGAGAAATATTAGGTAATATTGAGGTGGAGAATCATCCACTGTAAATTCAGTAGAAGGATATTGTTGTTCAGTCATCAAGTCACATTTGACTCTTCACGGCCCCATGGACTGCAGTAAGCCAGACCTCCCTGTCCTTCACCATCTCCACCATCTCCCGGAGTTTGCCCAAGGGTAGAAGGATAGGTAACAATGATTTTAACCGAACATTTACTCCATGTTAAGCAGAGTAGGAGTTATATGTTTATGAATGCTTTGCTTTTTGGATACACTCTAAAAGGTATTGACCTTTGTGCTGAAAACACAATGGTGAATCCTGTATTTCAGAGTGAGAGAGACAGTAAACAAGAAAATAAATAAGATATTTGTAACTGGTGATGACTCTTATGAAGAAAGTACAACAGGGTAATTTAGAAAGTGGCTGGTGGGTAGCTCTTCTAAATGAGATTCTGGGAAAGTATCTAATAACATGAAAACACAAATGACAAGAAGAGGCTTTCAGGGAGACCCGGGGGAGAGTTTTTCAAGCAGAACCCCAAAGCAAGTACAGCGTGCCCTTCTGCAGAGACTGGATCAGAGTAGGGGAGGTGAAAAGTCGAGGACATCAGGAACTTGTAGGCCATGAGAAGAAATTTTAATTTAAACTGAATAAGATGGAAACTCACTGGAGGGTTTTGAGCAGGAGATAAACTTAACATTTTATTTATATGTTTAAGATATCACTCTGGAGACCATGTATATAATGCTAGGAGAGAAGAATGACCACTTAGAATGCTAACTCAGTCCCTTGGGGGAGAAATGATGGTTGTTGGGTCAACATGGTAACGCTATGGAGACAGAGTGGATTTGGGGAATGATTGGAAGGCAGAGATGGCAGTCCTTGCATATTTCTTGAATTTAGGAATCAGAACCTTATAGGGGCAAGAACAATGCCTCAGTTTTTAGCTTAGTTTGTATTGGTGCCATACTATGTCTCATTTATCCCTCATTGTATAAGCTTGACAGCTAGTTAGTCATTAAAACTGTGATATTAGAGATGATGGAAGGGACGTTAAGTTAGAGAAAAGATTTGCCCAAATCGTGGATTGAACCAAAGTTCAAATCCAAAGACTAGTATGTTTGTTTCCACATCAGCACATTTGGTAGCAATGTACCTTTAAATTTTCCTTAGCTGCTTGGATGAGATTAAAGAATAAAGACCTACAAGGACAAGCTGAACAGTAGAGCATCTGGTACACAAAAGCTGGAAATAACAGAAAAATCTGTCATTAGCCTGCTCCGTAAGTCACCAAAAACACTTGTTCATTCTACCCAGCCCAGACTCTGCTTGAGAATTTCAGTTCATGAGGGACTCAGAGCAGACCATTACATTTAGCATTTTTTAAGTTGTCAGGGTCTTCCTTTCTGATTTCCTCATTGGTGCAATTAGACTCCCACACAAGACCTCATTCTCAGCTATATCACAATCATTAAAATGTTCAAAGATTTTTAAAAAATCCTAAGATAGAATCATTTCCTCACAAGAAACGATTCCAGCTCCCTGAACAGTGTTTTGGAACTGGAATTGGAATAACTTTTGATTTTGAGTTGGTTGTATGTTTTGCTCTCAATAGCAGGTATGCTTTTAAAAAATTCCTTTATTTTTATACAGAGAGTATGGGTTTAAAATATTTCTGTATGCACATGACTGAAAAGCCAGTATTTCTTTCTATTACTGAGGATTGTAAGATTATAAGAATAATAGTGGATATTTGCCACTAGGCCAATTCTACACTATTAACAACGATTACATTGCCTTCCTGTGAACTTCCTTCCTTAGCTTAAAGTAAAAACAGGAAGGAAGTGTGGTTGGCCGGTGCCCTCACTGTTAAGTCAAAGTGGTCTGGGAAGAGCGATCATGTCAGGAGCTGTGAACTTGGCCTCTGACGAGCCATCTTTGTCTTCTCATCCAGAGGGGCAGGAGCAGAGGGAGAGGACAACAGTGCTGTGACTTCTGAAGCAGCTTGAAGAAAGCCTCACCTGCAACATGGCAATGCCTGATTCAGTTATCTTTGTTGTTTTAATAAGGAGCTATGTTTAAAACAATAATGAAAAAAATTTAAGAACATTTTTTGTAACTGATGTCTTCCTGTCATATTGAAGCTCCAATTTATTTTTTTAATGTTTTGGGCAGCATATGTTTTATTTATTTTCTATTTTTAGATATTTATTTATTTGGCTGTGTTAGGTCTTAGCTGCAGTATGAAGGATCTTCAATCTTCATTGTGGTGTTCGAATTCCTGGCTGTGGCATGTGGGACCTTAGCTCTTTGACCAGGGATTGAACCCAGATTCCATATATTGGTAAGTGGGGTCTTTATCATTGGAATAGTCCCAAAGTTACAATTTCTACACTGATTGCCTTATGCACACATGCTAAATCCCTTCAGTTGTGTTTGACTCTTTGAGACCCTATGGATCATAGCCAGCCAGGCTCCTCTGTCCATAGGATTCTCCAGGCAACAATACTGGAGTGGGTTGCCATGCCCTCCTCCAAGGGATCTTCCTGATCCAGTGATCTAACCTGTGTTTTTTATGTCTCTGCCACTGGCAGGCAGCTTCTTTATGACTAGCACCACCTGAAAGCCTGATTGCATTATAAAAAGACTCAATTCATTCAGTTTTATCTCTGCAAGAAAACGTCTTTCTGCTCTTTGGACAATAATTGCCCTAAAATATCACAACCCTTTACCTAGAAAAACCGAACTCTTCATGATATACATCCTGAAGAATCTTATGTGTACTAAAAGGAAAGACTTTCAAAATATATGCTGCACCCTAAAATGTGTAGTGGGGGAGATTCCTCTGGCATAAGTAAATTCCTCTGTAGGTTAAGATTGCTTCATAAAGATATCTTCAGATGCTACTTTAGAAGGAGTTTTCAGGCTGCAGCTGAACTTCTCTTTCATTATCCCTATTAATTTAAGGAAAATGTAGCACAAATGAACATTATAATGATTTGTGATTCTTTGTGGTAACTGTTGGGCAGAAAAAAAAAATCAGTAAATGAATGATATAAGTCTATAGCCATTAATGAGAAATTGTAAAATTTAGTCTCATGAAATATAATTTATTATCTAAAATAAAGGCAAGGATACCAAACCTATAAAGAAATGCCAGTCAAAGATGTAGGTAATGATTTATGTAATGTGATATTTGGAGAAATGTTCCTAATATAATCTATTTAGAAACAACCTTCATGCCTGGTGATAGGAAATTTATTATGCAAATGTATTCATTCATAAGCCCTTAAAATAACATTTTTACAAACCAGTGATATAAGGAAATGCTCATATTATAACCTGATATGATACAACCTGCAATGTAACAGATTATTCCTATGTTAAACCAAGTACTCTTATGTACCTTAGAGCCTTATATCATGTAATCCTCACCTCCCTGAGAAACAGTTACTGTTATCATCATTTTCCTAACACATAATAGGTGACAGAACACATTTAATTGAACTGCATGCATCTGCTTCCAAAGCGTATGTTCTTAATCACATCTCGCTCCCCTTTCTTTAGCATTGTCACAAATACTCAGTTTAACCATTTTCAGGGTGACTGAATTTCATTTGTATTGTATATTGCTTTCATACTAATATGAATAAATCAAAACACAATGTGATTCCATCCACAAACTTTAATAACAAGATACCCGCTGTAATTCTGATGGGTGTAGAAATGTGCAGTCCTGGTATCTTGTTAACAAAAGAAATTTGGGGTTTACACAACTCTCCTGTTTCAGTGATCATAATACCACAGTATGTAAAGGTTCATTGAACCTTTAAGTTGTGAATTCCTGCACTGTACCTTTACATATTTAATTGTGTTTTTGGTGCTTACTGATTAATGAAAGCAGATTATTCGATGTGCATTAAGTTCACATATTGTTGGCATAAGCATCTTAGAGGATGCTAACTTTGCCTTTTTCTGTGTGTGTGACCACTTTCAGCTCATCTGGTTCATCCCAGGTGTCACCTGATATAGGAATTCCCTTTTTTCTGATGTTTCACTATTGTGGCTACCTACCAGAAACCACAAACTGCTGATTTTCTTCCCTCCTCACTGGCCACCTCTTCCCAATCTTCTTCACTGGTTCCTCCTCAGATCCTCAATTCTACACATGGGAGTGCCCAAGACTCAACACTTAGACCTCTTGGTTAGTATTTTATTCATTCCTATGCCTTTCAATGCAATCTTTCAGCCAATGATTCTTAAATTTTACATCTCAACAAAAGCATATCCAAGTGCTCACTTGGCAGTCTCATTTGTGGGTCTAAGTATTTCAGACATCTATGATCAAAATAATTCTTGATTTTCCATTCTAGCCAATAAGCAAAATCAAGCAATGAAATAAATAATAATCTGTTTTAAAGAACCTGCTCTTGCTTCTTCTCTTGTTCAGTCTCAGTAAATAGTCTCAGCATACAGCTAGTAGCTAAGCTTGTATCCTCACTTATGTATCCTCACATCCTTGAGGTTTACCTTCAGGATCTATGCCTAATTCATCCATGTCTCACATCACTCTCAGTCATCAGAGTTTACTCCGACTCTTTGTATAACTTCTAACTGAGCTGCTTACTTTTGATCAAACCGCTTTGCATCCACTGTCAGACTTACTGAATTCTTAAAACCAGCTTGAACATTCACCTGCTTGATGACCATGTAAGAGTTACTTAGTTTCTGCATCCAAGTGTGGTCATTTGTTAAATAGGGAAAGTAATATAACTTGCCTCAGGGGTGTGATTTAAGGATGGTATAAGATATTTGGGGCTTCCCAGATGGCACAGTGGTAAAGAATCTGCCTGTTAATGGAGGAGATGCAAGGGATGTAGTTTTGATCCCTGGACTGGAAAGATCCCCTCAAGTAGGAAATGGCAATCTGCTTTAGTATTCTTGCCTGGAAAATTCTATGGACAGAGGAGCCTGTTATGCTATAGTCTGTGGGGTTGCAAAGAGTCAGACCACCAAGCAACTGAGCACACACACACAATATATTTGAGATAAAATGCTTTGCAAAGATGGCCCATAGCAAACATTCATTAGTGGCTAGTTATTATTATTTTTTGAACCATAGCCAATTTTAGTACTGATCTTCCTGGACTTTTGATGGGGTTACATCTCTATAAACCCATCCTAAGTTTAAAATACAAGTCAAAGATGCTTTTAATACATTTGACCTACCAAACGTCATAGTGTATCCCAGCCCACATTAAACATGCTCAGAACACTTACATCAGCCTACGGGTTGGGTAAAATAATCTAAACCAAAGACTATTCTATAATAAAGTGTTGAATATCTCATGTAATTGATTGGCTACTGTACTGAAAGTGAAAAATAGAATGAGTGTCTCTGTACAGAATGGTTGTAAGTATATCTGTTGTGTGTCTTCCTGATGGCTGGCTGGCTGGCAGCTGCCACTGCCCAGGATCAGAGCAGAAGACCATATTGTATATGGCTAGCCCAGGAAAAGCTCAAAGCTCAAAGTGTTGTTTCTACTGAATATGTATGACTCTTATAACATGGTAAAGTTAGAAAAAAAAAAGACAAAAACAAAACATTATTTGAAACACTGTAAGTCAGAGACCTTCTATACATAAATTCCATCATGTCACTTCCTTGTTCCAAATTTTATGTTGACAGCAACCATGCTTGAGTAAAATCCAAAGTCCTTAACATGACCCCAAGCCCTAAAAATCTTGACCACTGGCACACCACATCCCATTTCTAACTGCTGTCTCCAAGCTCACTGTGTTCAAGCCACTGTGACCCCAGAATTCCCCAAATTTTCTAAGCTCTTTGAGCCTCACTTCACACATCTGGGTACCACTGCTTGCCACTCTTCACCCAGACCTTTGTCAAACTTTCTCACTGCATTTATACTTTTGCTTAAATTTCATCCAGATTTCAAAGGTGACATGCATTCTCTGAATACTGTCAACAGCAACACCATGAATACTCGCCATCTGAAGAGGTAAAGACTTTGCTTCATGGACTCATCACCACTTCACATATATACATATATATATATACCCATTTGTTTATTTCCTTAAAAGAGAGGGATATCCATGAAGTAAAGACTTATTTCATTAAGATTTTTCTGCAACTCCATGTTTCCAGCACTGGGATAGGCCTTAGTATTCTCAAGTGTGCAATAAATATGTGAGAGGTGATTACATAAAATATACTATAACTGCCTCTTTACATGTGCATCTCCTCCAGTATCTGTCTGCAATGTAGGAGACCCTGGTTCATTTCCTGGGTTGGGAGCATCTGCTGGAGAAGGGATAGGCTACCCACTCCAGGATTCTGGCCTGGACAGTTCCATGGACTGTATGGTACCAAAGAGTTGGACAGGCCTGAGTGACTTTCACTCCCCCAGTAAATATGATCCTCTCTATTTTCATTGCTTGATGAATAATGAGCAAACCCAAGAAATATTTGTGAGTGAGAATTAATAGTGAATGAATGAACATAATATTGTCAGAAGAGCATTTCCATGTCATTAGAGAAGACGTAGTTAGCTGCACAGCCTTATATGTTAAAACTCAAACAATTAATCTATAGGAAATTAAAACTATCTCTTTTCTTTCCAGGTTATTATTTCTGGTAAACATTTTGTTCCTTCTGACTGACTAAATTCATGTTAGATACTACAAATATGAATACTTAGTTGCATAGTAGAAATAACTTCCAATATCTTTCACACCTAAAAACAGATCCAATTATTAAAGTCAATAAATTTACATTTTGAGCTGCCATTGATAGAAACTCAATAAGCTCAATTCAACATGCAAGACTCTCCTTGACTTCTAAAATGAGTGAGTTTTTTCATTGTTATATTGTGGCCTAAATTCTGAATTCCAATAGCAAAGGTAATAATGTTTGAAAGAAAAGACAGAGGCCATGGGGTTGCAGACAGGAGCAGTATGGCAGTATCTGGTAGAAAAAGACTTTATTAGTCAAACCCTCTGAAGCTGCTCAAGCTGGAATCAAGATTGCTAGGAGAAATATCAATAACCTCATGTATGCAGATGATACCACCCTTATGGCAGAAAGTGAAGTAGAACTAAAGAGCCTCTTGATGAAAGTGAAAGAGGAGAGTGAAAAAGTTGGCTTAAAGCTCAACATTCAGAAAACAAAGATCATGGCATCCGGTCCCATCACTTCATGGCAAACAGATGGGGGGGAAACAGTGGAAACAGTTTGACTGACTTTATTTTGGGGGGCTCCAAAATCACTGCAGATGGTGATTGCAGCCATGAAATTAAAAGACGCTTACTCCTTGGAAGGAAAGTTATGACCAACCTAGATAGCATATTAAAAAGCAGAGACATCACTTTGTCAACAAAGTTCCATCTAGTCAAGGCTATGGTTTTTCCAGTAGTCACATATGGATGTGAGAATTGGACTATAAAGAAAGCTGAGTGCTGAAGAATTGATGCTTTTGAACTGTGGTGTTGGAGAAGACTCTTGAGAGTCCCTTGGACTGCAAGGAGATCAAACCAGTCAATCCTAAAGGAGACCAGTCCTGAATATTCATTGGAAGGACTGATGTTGAAGCTGAAACTCCAATACCTTAGCCACCTGATGCAAAGAACTGACTCATTGGAAAAGACCCTGATGCTGGGAAAGATTGAAGGCGGGAAGAGAAGGTGATGACAGAGGACGAGATGGTTGGATGGCATCACCAACTCGATGGACATAAGTTTGGGTAAACTCCAGGAGTTAGTGATGGACAGGGAGGCCTGGCGTGCTGCAGTCCCTGAGGTTGCAAAGAATTGGACACGACCAAGCGACTGAACTGAAGTGAACTGAGGATGCTTATGCTTTAAAATATTTCTTAATATAGGATTTTTCCAAGATCTTCCTGAGGAGTGGTTAGAAATACATTTCATTTGAAATTCTCTCTGATAAAACTAGCTTGAAAAAAATAGCAGAAAGTATCTCTTCAAGAAATTTATTGAGATACTTTTACTACTGAAAGGGAAGGTATAAAGGTTAATTTGATATTTTTTAAGAAGAAAGAGGAAAACTCTATTGAGAAGAGGTGTTTCTATCTGCTCTGGTTACACAAAAGCATATTTCAGGGTAAAGAAAAATACCCTTTGGGAATCCCACACACAAGAGATTTTCTGACCTGAATAGGAAACTGAGGATGTGACTCTAACCACACTATTGGCAGCTTATTACATACAGAGATCAGGAAGTTCAGGTTCTGACACTTCCTAGCTCCTGAAATATGGGCATGTATTTTTAATGGCTCTTTATCAATCACATTTGTCATCATGACAGCTATCTAAGATGACTGCTCTAAGGAAAAAATTAATGTCACCTTTGTTCCAGATCACCACACTCTGGGGAGCAAGAACATGGCCTTTGCTGATGCGTGGCTGCTAAATGAGATGCTCCTGTTGGCTGGAATATAAATTGGTACAGCCACTGTGGAGAACAGTATGGAGATTCCTTAAAAAAAATTAAATGTATAGTTGCCATATGATCCTGCAGGATCACTCCCGGGCATATATCTGGAGAAACTCTAGTCCAGAAAAATACCACGCACCCCGATGCTTACAGCAGCACTATTTACAATAGCCAAGACAAGGGAGCAATCAAAATGTCCATCAACAGAGGAATGAATAAAGAGGCTGTAGTACATATATATGATGTAATATTACTCAGCCATAAAAAAAACTGTGAAATAATGTCATTCATAGCAACGTGGAAGGACCTAGAGATTATTGTAAGCCAGAGAGAGAAAGACAAGTAACATACCATATTGTTTACATGTGGAATCAAAGAAAAAGAGATAAAAATGAATTTATTTAAGAAACAGAAAAAGATCCCTACATAGAAAACAAATTTATTTTTTTTTTAAGAAAACAAATTTATGGTTACTAAAGGGGAAAGGGGAAAAAAGGAAAAATTAGGAGCTTGGGATTAACATACACACTACTATATATACATGTAATAGATTAAAAAATAAGGACCCACTGTATAGCACAGGGAGCTGCACTCAATATTCTGTAATAACCTATAGGAAAAGAAGCTGAAAAAAGATATATATGTGTGGGTAATTGAATCACTCTGCTATACACTTGAAATTAACACAATATCGTAAGTCAACTATATCTTATATATTTATAATTTAAAATAACCTTTTAAAAATAAAAAATATAAGAGTATAAGGTAGAGAGAGCTTCCTGAAGCTGATGTGCAGGAGAGAACTGGTTCTGGCACTGATGCCACACCCAAGACTTTTCTGGTGTTTTCCAGCTCCCAAGGCTTGCAGTGCATGATCTCCTCTACTTGGAAGGCTCTTCCTCCATTACTTTCTCTCTTTGCTCCCACCTCCCACTTATTTGTCTTCGAGGTCTCAGCTTTCCTGTCATCTTCCCAATGAGGCCCATGCCACCCCACTCAGACTGGAAAGGCCCACCTCGTTCTCAGGGAACACTCTTTGCTTCACGACTCAAGTTTTTCCTGAGATTATTGTGCAAAATCTCTCTCACTTGTCACACTGCTAATTCTAAAAGGGCAAGGACTGGTGTGTTTTCTTCAACACTTTTTCTTCGGAGTAGAATAAAGATGCTGCCTACATAAGTGAATGCTCAATAAATGTGTGTTGGATGAATTAACAGACTTTAAATGCACATCTCAGAAAACTAAGGAATAGAACAGGAGACATCAAAGGACTGAGACATATGAGAGGAACTAGTGAAGGCGAAGACATTTAAAGAAGATCTTGAACAATTTGCCTTTTCCTACAAAACAGAGGAAACTTTGCCAGAAGATCTGTGTATTATTGTGTGGTACAGAGCCTGTCATGTAATTCGTGTTCAACAAATATTCATTCAGTGGATAATGTATAATTAAATGAAGCCACACACAACATAATCCCACTGGATGCTGATGTAAGATAACCTAGATGTGATTTTTAACACAAGGAAGAATACTTGATTGTTAAAAATGAAATGAATTGTAATTTCAGGAACAAAAACATTAAGGACTACCTGGAGATTTTTTTTTTCTGCTGGATTTATAGAATGTTCCAAATGCCTTGATTAGTATGTGTATATATTCAATGTGGCTTAGATGGTAACAAATCTACTTGGAATGCAGGAGACCCAGGTTTGATCCCTGGGTCGGGAAGATCTCTGGAGGAGAGCATGGCAACACACTCCAGTGTTTATGCCTAAGGATCCCTGGGACGGAGGAGCCTGGCAGGCTACAGTTCATGGGTGTGCAAAGAGTCAGACATGACTGAATGACTAAGCATACATGCATAAAACAGAGATGTGGATGGTGCAGGGAAATAACCAGATCTGAAAGGATTTCTCCTACATTTACAAAAACGGCAGAAATGTTATTTACTTGTTTAGTGTTTATTTTTATTTATTTACATTTACAATAGTAGCTTAAGGTTCAAACATAACCAAAAATGGACAGAAGGAGGGGCAATGTTTACTGAGAAGTTGATTTCAGTTTTGAATTTGTTCGTATTCCAAGTGTCCCTGGAAATTTCTAGCTGTAGGTGAGGCTTAGGGTCACATATGTCATTTCTTTTGCTTCTATTTCATTCAACTGCAATGAACATGATATTGAACTCCTAGCATCCTTGTAGTAGAAGCATTGATATATGTAAAATGCTTAAAAGTGACTGGAAGCTAGCTGATAGTCAATGAACATTAGCCATTATTATAAATAATATCACTGACATCCATAAGTTTACTAGACAATTGAATAAATAGATCTAGAATGGAGGATAGAGAGCAGGTCTGCCCACACATATTGGGGAAAATTCAGCAGAGATGATGATTAAATCTATAGGAAAAAAATGGGTTTACCCAGAGAGAGAGAGTCTACAGATTGAGAAGAATTGAGATAGAAGGGAAAAAAAAATCTTCTGGGAATATTTATATCTGTATTGTAGTTAGTAAGAGTTTATTCAGTTAAGGTGGCTAAGAAGAAATGGAAATAGTACAGGCCTTTTGGAAAGGAAATCATAAAGATGGTTAAACTAAATGATTT
Organism: Odocoileus virginianus; assembly: GCF_023699985.2. Classification (NCBI taxonomy): domain Eukaryota; kingdom Metazoa; phylum Chordata; class Mammalia; order Artiodactyla; family Cervidae; genus Odocoileus; species Odocoileus virginianus. Next base: position 38,808,867 of record NC_069685.1, read on the forward strand.
TCAGTTGAGTTAGGAGATATTTACAGGAATCTGGTCCTAAAATATGATTTTAAAAAACAGGAAAATATACTTATTTATACCAAATAACCCTATATTCTGTTATATTTTCTCCTATGAATGGGTTTTTAGCAATATTTTATAATTTATATTTTTATGTAATCAGAAAGCATGCAATTTCCATCTCCAAATTAGTCCCCCAAACCTTAAATTTAGGTTTGGGACAGTATGAAGGGAGATTTTTTTTTTTAATCTTAGAATTAAAATCCTACTGTCTTAGATTTGTCAGGAAAGCAATGTTTGCTTGCTGAATGTGAATCCATACATAAATGGACAAAACTTTGAGATTAACCAAAAAAAGCATTATATAAAAATGTGCTCTAAAGAAATTTCTTGGGAGAAGGGGATAATTCATGTTAAATATTGTTTCTGTTTTCTTAGTAATTCTGCTCTGGCTCCAATCTGGACCAAATAGAAGCTACTGCGAAGCCCTGTTTTAAATGGCAGTTAGCAATTCTGTTACCCCTGGACACATCTGTCAGGAGCTCATCCTCACCTGAGTGATGTACTTCCCACAGCACATCCTACCTGCCCCCCATCCACCATCTACCCCTCCCCCACCCTCCCAGACTTCACTCTATACCATCTTCTGTATGTATATCCGGGGATGTTCTTCAGTGATGTCTGAGTGCCTTCTCTGGGTACCTGTTGATGGTTTGGTGAGTGAAACCTTTAGTTTATCTTTACTTTTAAGGATACATGTTTATCATGTAGCATTACTGTAGCCAGTATCTTCCCATGTGAAATTTACACATGCCCCTATAGAAAACTTGCTTCCTCTTCCTACCAGCTCCCTGACCCTGAGCAAATTATTTTACCTTTCTGTGCCTCAGACTCTTCATCTGCAAAATGAGAATTAAAAGCATAGTGTATATATCAGTTAGCACTAGTGGTAAAGACCCTGCCTGCCAATGCAGGAGATGTAGGAGATGCAGGCTTGATCATGGGGCATGGCAACCCACTCCAACATTCTTGCCTGGAGAATCTCATGGACAGAAGGGCATGGCAGGCTACAGTCCATAGGGTCGCAAAGAGTTGGACAGGACTGAAGTGACTTAGCAAGCACCTCACGACACGTCTGCATCATGCACATCACACACATATAATGTGATGTCTTGAACAGAACATGTGCTTTGTAAGTGTAAGCTATTGTCATCAGTATTTTTACACAGGGTTTTAAGTACTCAAAGACAAGTGAGATACATTTACTCCCTGCCTTCAGGAAGCTTGCACTTCAACAAGGGAAACTGATGTATAAGCAAATCATGGAAAATACAGCATCACTATCTGCAGAATTGGAACACAAAGCATTTAGTCAGGTTTGCCTGGGGTAAACATAAACCCTGGAGAAGGAAGTGGAAACCCAGTCCAGTATTCTTGCCTGGAGAATCCTGTCGACAGAGTCTGGTGGGCTGCTCTCCATGGAGTCATACAGAGTCAGACAGGACTGAAGCGACTTAGCATGCATGTATGCTTGGGGTTCAGTGGTTGTAGGGGATTCAGATCATGTGGTACAAGAAAGGGACATCTTTACATGCTAGTTGAGAGATTACCTGGCTTATGCTAAATTATGTATAGGAAAGATTTTTGTTGAGTCTTACTGATAAGAATGGAGAAATTAAAAGGGCAATCGTGGTACCACAGATGCCTGAGGAACAAGAACTGGCAAAATGGAAAGGCACATAATCAATACATAAATGTGGAATATAAAGTGAAAATAGGAAACCATGGATGCTTTTCAGGCACAAATGATAAATCTTATTACTCTGAAAATGTTTTCATGTTTTGTTATTGTATTGGGAAAGACAGTATGGTAATAGGAATAATATGCTAATGCATTAAAAAAATGAATGTAAACTTGAGAATTAAACATGAAAATGTGTTGAAATATACAAATTATTGTAAAAATAATATCTTTTAGATGCAGATGCTTTATATAAACTATAAGCCCAGATATTAGTATTTTAAAGTTTCATAGAACTGAACAATACTATCTTTACATACATATTAAAAAATAAACATTTAAAAGGCATATTTGACACTGTATAGTCCATCTACGATTTTAACCAGTTCTTCAAATTTTTATTTGCAAAATGATTTTATATTTTCTAGGCACTATTTACTAATTAATAATGAATTGATGCTTTTGAACTGTGGTATTGGAGAAGACTCTTGAGAGTCCCTTGTTCTGCAAGGAGATCCAACCAGTCCATCCTAAAGGAAATCAGTCCTGAATATTCATTGGAAGGACGGATGCTAAATCTGAAACTCCAGTACTTTGGCCACCTGATGCAAAGAACTGACTCATTTGAAAAGACCCTGATGCTAGAAAAGATTGAAGGCATGAGGAGAAGGGGACAACAAAGGATGAGATGGTTGGACGGCATCACCTACTCAATGGACATGAGTTTGAGTAAACTCCGGGAGTTGGCAATGGACAGGGAGGCCTGGTGTGCTGCAGGGCACGGGGTTGCAAAGAATCGGACATGACTGAGTGACTGAATTGAACTGAACTGAAAGATGAGCATGTTATTTCCTTACCAATTATTAGACTGAAAGGTTTTTCTCCTTATGGATATCTGACATCAAGAAAAATAAATATAAGTACATTCAAAAAATTTATAGCAATAACATTTAAAATTGTCTATCAACTCTCATGATGTTTCTCTGGCCAGCTCTATGTCATTATTTCCCTCAGAGTAAGTTTTGTTTCTGGATACAAATCCAATCACAAGAGTGCATCCTAAATCAAAAAGTAAGCCAATAGTTACCCCCAAAGTCCCTCTGGATTAAGTGTGCCTACTCTTCAAAAAAAACAGGTGTTTGAAAACTAAAGAGATCATGTCTGAAGGGAGTAAGGAATTGGCCCTGGGTTATAATCCTGGATCGTCCATTACCAGCTCTGCATGGTTGGCCAATGATTTAACCCCTCTGCCCTGAATATGATCACAGCTCTTTGAAGCTTTTACTGGTAACTAAACATCCTCTGATGTTGGAAGCTGTTACTCAGATACTTGGAGGGATACCCTTTTTTCCTAACTCCAGAAAATTGTTTCCATATTTTGAAGCACAATTTTATTCACCATAAGTTATTATTTTTTGATGAAGAAAATGTAAAACATGTTTACATGGATGCCATGTAAACACGACTCCAAAATTCTTCCCTGCGTGGAGCTGTTTTGACAGCTAAGTATGAAGTACGAATATTAGAAATTCAATGTTGAAGAAAAAAGTACTTTGAAATAAATTTTAAATAAAAAACAGCAAGGTATAATTTGGGGCTTGATTTAGTTACTTTGACTTATATGTCCTGCGTTACTAGTTGCTTTTCTTTCAAAAGCTCTTTTAAAATATCCATAATAATGTACTTCAATCCACAGAATCTTTTTTGAGTCAAAAAAAACTCTGAAGGTATGTTAGCAATGTTATAAATAATTAGCAGAATAAATGCTATAGAGGATGTGGAATATTTTTAATACACGCATGAACATACACACACACAGAAACACAAACAATATTAAATAAAAAAGAACAAAGACGTGCTTATCTCTTTAACACAAATAGCTGACAGGATAATGCACATAAAACAGACTTGAAAGGCTTTTAAGATACAGACTAAGTGTAGTTATAAACTCAAGAGTGCATTTTAATTTAAAGACAACCCCAAATAAAGATGACAAGCATCACGCTGATCATCTATACCAAACCCCACTGAGAACTAAGGCACGTATTTTCAAGAAGGCTATGTAAAGGTCGGTATGTTATCTCTCATCTCAGAATCACGTAGAACTCATTGTCACACGTGACTGCCATTCATGATTCAGAGTACTCTGATAGTTGAGAGAACAGGCAAGTCTAATTTAGGAAGGGAGAGATGGTGGTGGGGAGAGAGACACCGGGAAAGCAAGAGCATATAGTTCATAATACTACAGATTTCCATTTTCATAAGAATCTCAACAACCTTGCAAATCATTTTCGTTAGGCTACTTCCTTGTAAATCTATATATATTTACACAAAAGTGCTTTTAGATATGGGTCAACTATATCCAATAGCTTCAAGTTTAAATAAGCACATTTTTTTTTTCTAACACAAAATTCTTGACAATAAGATGTTGGGGAGTGGGGAAGATGATGTTTACATAAAAAACCTCTAAACTGCATTATATTATGTCAAAAAAAAAAAGAAGAAAAATGGAAAACAAGCATACATTAATTTATAATCGATTTTGGTTCTTATTCTTACCTAACAGTCTTTCTTATCTATTAATGTTGGTAATATAAGGAGTGATAATTAAAATACTATGACTATAATACATAGCTTCCTAAATGAAACAAAAATTTTTTTCTATGGTTTAGGAAATTCAACAAAAGTGCAGATCCCTCCAAAACACTTTCCATCCAAAGTAAAATACCCTCAATGAATTTAGGTGTGACAATGTAAATGTTTAAATAAAATTTTAAAACAAGTAGTAACATTCATTTTAAGAATTTTTATGAATAAATTCTCAATTGACAGGCTTGTAGATATGAAATTACCAGCTTGTTTTAAAATATATTTTCTTCAATTTTTGTTACAGGTTAAATGTCAGATGCTTTTTAGCTGCTGACCAAAAATATACTGAATGATATTTGAATAAACTCTTATCCAAAGAAACAGATTCTAGAGATATACCATAGTCATGTAGATGGCAACAATTTATAACTACTAAGCTGTGGTATTTGTTAATGGACTTACTCTTTGAAAACAGAGATAGAAATATTGATTGTCAAATTTATGGACAAGCACAATTTATGAAACAAGTTTTTTTTGAGAGAGGAAAATATTTTGAGTCCATATTTAAAGAGATTGTTGATGAATGTTATCAGATATCTACTCTAAATTAAAGTTTGAATGTCTTGAGTTAAAAATTGTTGGACACAGAGATATAACTCTTAATTGTCAGAGTTATCCACATACTCAGATTATTTCTAATCTGATGGGATCAAAATCCACATGCTTTAAAGAAAATATCATTCCTAATCATCAGAATAGAGGTTTCCAGTTTAAGGTTTCCATTTAAGGTTTCCAGTTTAAGGTTTCCATTCCTTCAATGTCTATTTATTCAAGATACATTCAATTAATACTTGTTTGACTGAATGAATGCATAACAGAATTAGTGAATGTCTTGAGATAATAAAATAAATTTGGAACTGAATACTGAACTTGATTTTTCTGCACCAAGTGGAACCCCAATGCAGGAACTCATTTCTTTACTTTCTAAAGAAGAGAAAATGTTGCCTTATGTTTTAACTGATCATATTACATTTCCTTTCATCATCCCAGGAGAGAGTCCTAGCATCCACATCCTCCAGGTGAGAAGACAAGAGACCAAGGGAGACGTGAACAAAGGCAGGAAAAGCTAGAATCCTGGTTTTGACTCCCTCCCAAGTGGTTAATCCACTCCCCCACATTCCAATTTACAATAAAATGAAATTGGCACATGAACCTGAAAAGGAAGAAAAAAAGAAAGAAACATGACCAAATTGTGATGAATTCAGGCATATCCAATGAACTAACAGTGCATTTATGCATATCCAAAAAGGAACTTGGTTCTGAAATAGCAAAACTGACGAATACCTAGTAGGGAAAAAAGACAATTTAAAAATAATCTGGAAGTGCTCGAGGGTAGAATTAAAATAGAAAATTGACTTGCTTTCATTCTAAAGTGACTTAAAGAAGGAATTCTGATGAGCAAACATATTAAAGATGGAAGAGCCTTCCTTTTCCTACAGAAATTCTGTAAGTTGTACACGGAGGAATATAACAAATTTGCAATTATTGAATCAGAATATGCCAGTGATGCAGAAATACAGCTTGACAGGAAATTTTTACTTCACTCTAGAAATTCTTAGTCATTTTTTGTGGTTATTAAGAAGACTCTGAGACTCTCTTGTCTTACCTTTGACAAAATGAACTGCATTCTAAGTGACCTCAAAGAAAAATCTCAGGAAAGACAAGCCAGAAGTAGATGGGTTAGCATGAAATAAAAGCCAAAGGTGAGATGAATGAAACTTTAAAACTAGCTACCATTAGAAGCAAAATACATGAAAAATTGCCTAAGAACAGGAAGAGAATGTAAAATGGTGAAGCACGGAGGAAAAAAATTATAAACACACAAATTCTTATGATCTAGATTTATACCAGGCACTTTCCTACTTGCATCGGATATTTGATCATTTGTGTTAGTCGCTGGGCTTGAATATCTTCATTTTTATGTAAATATGTTTGAACCTTCATGTACTTAAGAGTACCACATGATATCTATGAGTTGTTTGAAATACAGAAATAGAGAAGTATAATTTATTGATTAGTACCTAATAGAATTCCCAATGTCATGATCTAGTCCAAGCAACATATTATGAGGGTGAATCCCTTTTAAAAAATCTGACACAACTGTCAGAAAACATTTAGTGCAACCCCAAATTCTCATTCAGAATATCATGATGATTCATTTATACTTACCCATCTTTAATGTTGGTGATTAAAAATAAACCATTTTTTAGCATTGAAACACATTGCACAAAATGTACTCTACTTTTAAGCAGGTGTTTATATCATTCGATTTCTTTTAATAAGCTTATTTAGAGTTCATACACCTGGAGAAGGAAATGGCAACCAACTCCAGCATTCTTGCCTGGGAAATTCCATGGACAGTGGAGCCTGGCGGCTACAGTCCATGGGGTCACAAAAGAGTCAGACAAGACTTAGTGACTAAACAACAACAAAGAGTTCATATAAAATTTGTGGGACTTAATCAATAAACTCTCCAAAGTTCATAGTATATTACTAATAAACCTTACATCATCAATTAAAATTGGCAATATAGAACATGTGTAACTAATTCAATCCATACACCTACTCATTTCATTTCAATTAGAGGAAAATGGAATATTTACCTGATTTGCACCTCATTATACACAACAGAATTGCAGGCTCTCTAATAAATAAACTCTTACCCAATCTAAAACAGGTATAAAGACCCACACATACCTTTTAAGGCATTAAAGTATTGAGTTTTGTTTATATTTCCGAGGCCGATAACTCTAGCATATGATGAGATAGGAAATAGAAAACTGGGAGGAAAATCACATTTTATAGTTTTCTAATTATTTTCAGCAATTTTTTTAATGGTATTGTCAAGGTGGTGTATTAAAATCATCCTGTAGGGTTACTATGTTGTTGTTTCTCTTCATTTGCTCTTTTTATTACCATGACCACCAAAATATTTACAGTATTTGCAAAGTTATGATTGCAGAATGTTAAGATTACTGTATATTTAAGCAGAGCATTAGTACACTCAACTTTGAAACATTAAATATATTCAAACTGCAAAATTTTATACAAGAAATTTTAATATGCAATTTTGAAGGACTAAAATGGCTTAATTTCAGAATATATTTTAAAGCACTGTCTAAATATTAAGATGATCATCTTTGTAGAAAGACAAAGTTGCAAGAGTTTTAGTTTCTCATCAATACTCTCTTCAGTAAAACAAGAAATGAGCACTTTTTGGAAACACGTATGCCTGGAAATGTGTTGCACTGTGGAATTTTTAAAGCAAGTTACTTTTCTGCTCTGGTTATAACAGCAGCTGAGCTAACAAAACACAGTGCAAAATGAGGAACAAAATTAATAGCTACATATGCCCCAAACACTTAGTGATTGTAAGCTAAGAATGTTGAAAATGTTAATGATTTTAGCTAAAAAAGTTACTTCTACTTTATTACAAGTGTACCATGCTAACGTATACACTGGGCAAAGGAGGTCCTTGTTGAATAGAAACACTGGGTTTGTTTGGGACTACACGTAAGTACTTTTTTGTTTGTTTTGTTTCTCATTATTATTAGGTTTAAGAACTATCTCATAAAAATAAATAAAGATCTTTGTCTTTTTTAAGAACATGTTTTATGTATGACTGAAGTTTTTACAACATCCGAAAAAGCCATCCGATGTTAGATTTAAAAATAAAATCAAAAGCATTTTCTGACATAGTACACATGAAAAATTGGAAATTCCAATATCTTCAATAGAAGTTGTAGAAAGTGTATGTCTCCTTGGAGCCTGACATCTACTTAACACAGCAGAAAATAAGGTACCATATACTGTAAACAAAAAAGTACAGTAAAGGACAGTTGTAAATTTACATAAGAATAGTTCATAAACATTTTGGTCTTTCCATAACAGTTTTTATATAAAATGAATAAAAAAACCTTTAGACAGCTGTCATCACTCTTGTTTGACCACATTTCACTTGATGCACACAGATATATTTATATAACAATATATTGATGCACCGTTACATGGATATTATACTATGATTACTGCTTGTAACTGAGATGTGCATTATCCAATCAACATTATCCATAGTTGAAATACTCTTACACTTATGTATTCTTGTCATGTTGTATCTATAAAAACATGAAAATATAACTTTACATTATTTCAATTATTTACATTAGTTCAAGCTTGACAGAGAAAAATTGATAAGCTACAATTTGTAGAAGAGTAGGCCCAGAGGTACATTAAATAGCATTGATTGTATATTGTCATCTTTTTCATTTTTAAAAATCATTTTAAGTATAATATGGTAACAATTAGTCTGCAATTTGGTCATTCTAGCATTGATGATTTAAACTTAAAATGCAACTCCAACATTCCTGATGAGGAGAAATGCACTAAAATTATATTGTTTTAGCCTGGAATTTGTGATTAGGGACAGCTAAATTTAAGGAAGAATATCATGATACCTCACACCACCACTTTTCATGCAAGTGATTGCTATTAAGACTCCACATTTCTCTTTCCCTTGGTGATATATAATAAATAAGAATGTTTTCAAGACACTTAGTAAAACACCAAGTGCATGCCTGCAGAGATAGCAAGAATAAAAATATTAAAAATTATGACTGAATGTTAATAATTTTAAACTCTGAACTAATTATACTATAAAGGGCATCAGTGGAAATAAATGGTCTTTAATGAAGGGAAAGATAGATCCTTTAAATTTCTCAACAAGAGAAATACAAGATCTTTAGTCATGAGTCACAGATATGTGTTTTAGCCACACTGGGCATTTTAAAATAGCTATTCTACCCAAGAAATAAAAGTATAAAAAATATTTATTTTAAGGTCATTTATATTGATGACAATTGGAAGAAACTGTATTGCAGGTGACTCAAAAGTGCTTAAATTATTCATAATATATAAGATTTATGCCAGCTCTTAACATTTTAAAACAAAAACTCAGATTTAGTTTATGGAATTTGATCAAC